>NW_007727991.1:6487-7153 GCF_000696425.1 Galeopterus variegatus | reverse complement strand
TCACAGCGCTCACTGGCTGAGCGCGGTGCGGCAGGTCTCAAAAAGGACAAAAAAAAAAAAGTAAACTACGGACTTTGGGTGATAATGATGTGTCAATGTAGGTTCACCAATTGTAACAAATATACCATTCTGGTGGGGGATGTTGATCATGGGGGAGGCTGTGCAGCTGTGAGGAAGGGGGTATATATCCGTACTTACTTCTCATTTTTGCTGTGTGGGTGTGGGAAATCCCTGTACCTTCTCATTTTTATGTGAACCTAAAACTACTCTAAAACAATGAAGTCTTTAAAAAAAACACTTTGATCATGAGTTCTACCAATCAGAGAAAAAGATCAGGAAATGATACACTTTTCACAAATTCTTTTGAATAAAACCATTTACAGCTGAAAAGTCATCAATTTTTTGGTTTGGCCATTCTACGTGGTTTCTTGCTGAGGATCGTGCAATTGTTAAACTTTTATTAAAAAGAAAATAATGTATACTGAGATGTAGACTTAATTAATGCCTTCAGAATTTTATTAGATACATAAAATAATGAATAAAATTAAGAAAAATGTAAAAAGCCACAAAGCAGTATTAGCTTCATAACAAATTGTTCTTTCTTTCCTATTTAAATATTTTAAATTTAATTTTGAATATATAAGGCATTCCTGTGGTTCAAAATCA
>NW_007727991.1:5215-5666 GCF_000696425.1 Galeopterus variegatus | reverse complement strand
CTATGGGTAACAGCTATTACTAATTCCTTGAATATTCTTCTAGAATTCCTTTATGCACATATAAGAAAATATAAATATATATTATCTTCCTCCTTTTTATCCAAGAAATGACATAGTATATACCCTGTTCTCTTTTCACTTAATGAACACTAATCTACAGTGCTCTATTTTCATTCAGTTACACTATTTTCACATAATATACCTTGCTTGGATGCTACTCAGTTTCAGTACTTGGAGAGTTTCTACATTTAGTTTTTAACAACTACCTTTAATTACATTATATGGCTATAGCACTATTTATTTAGCTAGGAACATATTGGTGGTCATTAGGATATTTCTGAACTTTTTGTTGCAGTGAGTAATCTTGTACATATAACATTTCAGGTATTCCTGATGTATGTCTGGGATTTCCTAGCAGTGAAATTGCTAGGCTGAAAAGTAATATGTATAG
>NW_007727991.1:2334-3339 GCF_000696425.1 Galeopterus variegatus | reverse complement strand
CCTCTAAAAAATGTTTTGATTTTTATATGACAAAATGTACTGTAAAATAATTTATGACCTGGAGATTTTGAGTCATAAAAGATTAAAAGAGGTTCCCAACTGTAGGTTTATAAAGAAAGTTTTCCAAGTTTTCTTCTTATGGTTTTATGGCTGTAGTTTAAAAAATTTAAATCTTTGGTATATTTGGAATTTATCTTAGTGTGTGAGGTAAGGCATGGATATTACTTTACTTACCCTATGCCATTTATTGACTAGCTCTTCTTTTTCCCAATGATTTGAGATAGCATCTTTTTATACACTCAATTCCTGTATGCATTTGGATATACTTATTTCTAGGCTTTCTATTTTGCTAATGGAACAGTATGATACTCTTAATTATTTAGGCTTTTAAAAATCCTTTAATGTCTTTTAGTGCTAGTCTCTCTTCTATGTTTATATTTCTTCTAAATTTAGCATCAGGTGACATAACTTAGAACTGTTGTTTTCTTTAATTGAGATTATGTTAAATTTAGAAAATAATTTAGAAAGAACCGATTCATTTATGATGCTGCATCTTCCTATCTGATAACATTGTCTTTGTTTTGGTAGAAAGCCTATTTTGTGGCTTTCAGTAGTATTTTAAGTTTTATTTTTAGTAGGTTTCACATCTTTCTTGACAGCAGTGTTTATATATTTTATCATTTCTGTTGCTCTTATATTTTTCTTGACAGCAGTTTTTATGTATTTTATCATTTCTGTTGCTCATATATATGGAATCTTTTCTTCTGTTAAATTCCTTAGTGGTTATTTGAATATATGAAAATGATTGATTTTTGTACATTGATTTTGTACTTGATTTCTTACTGATTTATCTTACTATTTATAATTGATTAATAAAATCTTTTGAATCTTCCAATTATACTACCATGCCATTTATAATTAGTGATATTTTTACTCATCTCTTTCATTTTTTATACAGTACCTGTCATTTCTTTCTCTTGGGTAATTGTACTGACTAGTAACTCT
>NW_007727991.1:0-718 GCF_000696425.1 Galeopterus variegatus | reverse complement strand
CAGATACCCCTTTGACATGATGATTTCCGTACCTTTGGTTATATAACCAGCAGTGGGATTGCTGGATCCTATGGTAGTTCTATCTGCAGTTGTTTGAGAAACCTCCATGCTGTTTTCCACAGTGAGGGCAGTAATCTACAGACCCACCAACAGTGAAGTAGGATCCCCTTTCTCTGCAACCTTGTCAGCACTTGCTATTCTTTGTCTTTTTGATTATAGCTAGTCTAACTGGGGTGAGCCAGTCAATGTGGTTTTCATTTGCACTTCCCTGATGATTAGAGATGGTGAGCATTTTTTATATATCTGTTGACCATTTGTATGTCTTCTTTTAAGAAATATCTATTCAGCTCCTTTCCCCATTTTTTAATCAGATAATTTGTTTTTGTACTAAGTTCTTTGAATATTTGGGGTATTAATCCCTTGTCAGATGTATAGTTTGCAAATATTTTCTCCCATTGTGTAAGTTGTCTCTTCACTCTGTTGATTGTTATCTTTACTGTGCAGAAACTTTTTAGTTTGATATAATCCCATTTGCTTAGCTTTTCTTTTGATGCCTGTGCTTTTGAGGTCTTATTCATAAAGTCTTGCCCAGTCCTACATCCTAAAGTGTTTCTCCTATGTTTTCTACTAGGATTTTTATAGTTTGAGATCTTCTATTTAAGTTTTCAATCCATTTTGAGGTGATTTAGTTATAAGGTGAGAGGTACAGTTCTAGTTT
>NW_007727990.1:425539-425926 GCF_000696425.1 Galeopterus variegatus | reverse complement strand
ATGAATTCCTCTAAAATAACATATTATATCTAAAATTTGACTCTCCCAATCACCCTGCAATATTTATTCAATCACTGTCATTTTACAGTTGGGAAAACCAAGGTTTGGGAAGGTCACATGACTTGCCTGAGGTCCCACAGCTTGTTACGGTCAGGGCCAGGGTCTCAACCCAGGTCCTTCTGCTGCCCAAATCCATGCTTTACCCAAATACCTTAAAACCACTTTGTAAAAATAATAATTATATAGTTTATTTTTAAAATTTATCAAATGGCTTTTCTTTTATTATCTCATGTGAAATAAAAGGAAGATTTAAAAATTATGTTACATACATTGTAATAATAATAAAGTCTGGTTCCTAGCCCCAGTTCTCATCTGGATGCTCATTGT
>NW_007727990.1:421671-422865 GCF_000696425.1 Galeopterus variegatus | reverse complement strand
AAGTTAGCAACAACAGCACCAACAATAACATACAGAGGCCTTTGTGTAAGGGCCGGATTCAGCTGAAATCTGACTTCTGGAGCTGAGGGCAGGAAGGGGAGCTTGGTGGTCACAGCATAGCAAAGCATGACTTTTTATTGTTTTAGCAGAAAAATGTCAGAACAGATCTTCTTCCTTCTCCCCTCCCTCCCTCCCTTCCATCATTCAACGTTTATTGCCAGCCTGGGCTGACTTGTTGCTTACTCTCTTAGCAGCCGTGATGGGATCTGCCCATCGATGGAGGTTATATTAGGAAGGTGGTGTCTGTGGCCACGAGGGGATGGGGATGGGTGGTGTGGGGAGAGAAGGGGTTTGTCGGGAGGAGAGGTCTGATGAGTCTTGTGTGGGGCCAGCAGGGGCAGGCATTGTGTGGAGGCAGCTCTCTACCCTTGGAGGGGATGTTGGGCTTGCCTTCCCAGACTCCTGCCCTCTCTTCTGATGTCAGACCTTGTTTCCTCTGACCACAGGGGTAGGTGGGCATACACCGGTTGGCCACTTACAAGGGACAGTACCACTTGTCAGGCACAGCAATACCTCCAGACACAGGCAAAGCAATCAGCAGCTAAGCTGGGGATTTTTCCTCAGATTCTCTCTAATTTAACCCTCTGCTGCAACGTGACAGTGTAGAATTAAATAGAGCCCTAATCCTTGAAGTAGAAGCTTTTCAAATCAAGCCCACAGGCACTNAGAATTAAATAGAGCCCTAATCCTTGAAGTAGAAGCTTTTCAAATCAAGCCCACAGGCACTTGCATGCCCCCCACTCTGTGCAAGGCAGTGGGCTGGGTCCTTATGCCTTAGGCTTTGGCTGTCAGCAAAGAAGCAAAGGGGCTACATGGCATCGTGATCATCTCCATCAGAAGTAAAAGTTAGGTTTCCATTAGAAGCAGCTAGAGTCACAGCAGACACATACTTGCAAAGGGTGGACGGCCATTGACAGCAAGGCGGGAGTGCAGGCAGTGCCATGTTTTCCGAGCCAGTCACCCACTGTGCTGGTAGCTGTGCTGGTTGAATTCTGGGGAAGAGAGCTTGGCTTTGGGGTTATTCTATTCTGAACTTACTAGCTGTGTGAACTTCAACAAATCACATAGACTTTCTGAGCCTCAGGTTTCCCATCCTAGTTAAGAGGCCAAAAAATATCTCCGCCCAGGGTAATC
>NW_007727990.1:392180-420959 GCF_000696425.1 Galeopterus variegatus | reverse complement strand
CTGAGCCTCAGGTTTCCCATCCTAGTTAAGAGGCCAAAAAATATCTCCGCCCAGGGTAATCGTGAAGCTGAACAATAACAGCTACTGCTTCTGAGGACCTCCTTGGCCAGCACTGGGCTGAGCCTTTCCTGCCTCCTGACCTATGTAATCCCCACACCTACTCTAGAAGCAGGCTTGAGTATTACCCCTTTTTGACAGAAGTGGAAACTGAGGCACATTCTAGCTAAGTAGCTTGCCCAAGCCCACATGGTTGTGAGGGGTGGAGCTGGGATTTAACTCCCAGCACTGAGTAGATAGGCTCACCTCTGTGCCACACCCCTTTTGGAAGCGAGCAGCACCAGGAATGAGCAGACATCCCTTCATTTCATTTTCTCTGTACGAACACTTTCTGTAGCCCAGGCCCTCACACTGAGCAGGGCCTCCCAGGGTGGTGAAGGTCAGCATGGTGAGGTGGACTTACTGGGCATCATGATGCCCAGAAACAACCTGGATTCTCTGTACATAGGAGTCCACAAAACAGTGCCATTTACGTGTAAGCAAGGACCCTCCATGGGCAAGACAGAAGCTTTGAGATTTAACACTGTTTCTTCATTTCAAAGAAGAAATTTCAAAACAGACTCGGGCTGATCCAGGTCCTATTTTACAGGACATGGGAAGAGACTGTGGCAAAGCCATTGAGAGGAACGAATTAGAAATGGGGAGAACAAATGACATGAAAATCTGAGATCAAAGCTCTGATCCCGCCTCCCATTGAGGTGACCCTCAGAGAGAGAGGCGTAGAAGGACCGCACTGGGCATAATTTCAGAGAAAATGGTTCTGAAATTGACGAGGCCTCTTTTGTTCAAATGAAATGGGCCTCTCAGTGCCCTCATCCATTGCTGGCCCTAACCAGGAACCTCCAAGCCTGGACGCATGGTCTGTTTGTTGGAGCCTCTTCTGAGGCTCTGTCCTTCCGTGCCCCTCCGTCTACATGAGCAGGGCTCAGGCTGACTCCGAACAAAGCCTGCTCTGTGAAGGTGCTGAGGGTCAAGTCCATATGAGGCTTCCCCTGGCCTCCCGGGAAAGGACAGGCATTGAGGACCAACGAGCAGGTGCCGTCACTCTTCCCCCTCAGTTTTGAAGTGGGGGTGTGGATGGAGCACTGGTCCAGGAGACAGGCTTCGGGCTGCCCGGAGCTGTTGCTGGTGGCTGCATGACTCCCTGCAGGTCATGGGACTTCTCTAAACCTCGGCGTGCTCATCAGCCAAAAGGAATAATAACTGTGGCCCAGCCTAGGTCACTGGGTTTTTATTGGAATAAAATAATGTTGGGCTTAGCCTTTTGGTAGACCGCCGGGGATATTTAAATCACCATCTCAACTCTACTTGTTTTCTCCCTAAAGGGACTCATGCTTGTGCAAGGCCTTGCAGAGAGTGTTCTCCGTAAACCAATCAGAGCTGCAGTCTGAGCCCTGTTGCGCTGCCCAGAGCTCTGTCCCGGTGCCCGCAGGGGTGGCCGCATCTGGCTTCTGGGAGGCCTGCCCTGCTCCTCTCCTGCTCAGCCTGAGGCCTACGGCTATGACCATAATAATTAGATGGTTAGTTTTATGGGGAGACTCGGACTGCTAACTCACTTTGCCTGAGTGATTACGGCAGGCTGGAAGCTGGTGGTTGGCTCTTGTAAGAGTTTGGGATTCCAGAATCCACCATGGCTTTCATTTCTTTATTAAATGTGCTAAACTCAAGCAGGTCTCTCAATCTCGGCACTGCTGACATTTGGGGCTGGATTACTCTTCGTTGTTGGGGCTGATCTGTGTGGTATAGGATGTTTATCAAGATGCCTGGCCTTCACTCACTAGATGCCAGGCGCATCCCCTCCCACTGCAATTTGTGACAGCCTAGAATGTCTCCAGGCCAGGGCCGGGACAAGGCGGTGAGCCAGGTGCTAGCATGAGCATGCCCCTGCGAGTGAGGACTCATTACATTTTGCCCCTGGGGCCTCACCCGCCTCACCCTGGTCCTGGCCCTGCTCCAGAAATGGAGCAAAATCACCCCCGATTGAAAACCACTGAGCTAGGGGCTTTCTCCCTGCACGGTGGGCCTTACCAGGGCTCAGAGATCTTTCAGACAATGCAGCACCTCTTGAATGTTAGCTGCTCTGTACCTGGAACCACTTGTATGTGGCTTCATGACACTGGGCTTAGAGGCGTAAGGTCATCACCTGTCCAGGATTCGGGTAGATATTTTGATAATCATAAAACACAAACTAGGATGCTACCAACGACAGTCCCCAAAGTGACCACATCTGAGCTAAACTGCTGTGAGGTATAGTAAGGACCACCTCCCTTGATTCTTGGCTTTGCCCTCTCAGGGCGGGAGACACTGCCATCCCGATTCACCAGGGAAGTGTCCTAGGTGTCCCTATCCCTTCTCCCCAGGTGACAATTTTCTATAGCAGCCCTGGTCAGGTAATGGGACATCCTGGTTATTGGTTATTTAATAAATGTCATGAAACTCCCCACAAAATTTTCAAAACCAAACAGAACCACTGAAATATGAAAAATGATTGCATGCCACAGGGAAGGCAGTTGTCATGAAGTCAAAGCCCAGAGAGACGATTTCCACCCAAGAAAACAGGAACAGCATGGAGTTCCTTGTTGCCAGGGGGATAAACCCCCTTACCCTGCACACCTGCGGTGAGTCAGGTGTCCTTGCAGGTGGGCTGGGCTGCAGGAGGGCAGGGAGCTGGGCATCAGTGTAGGTTCTAAAATTTCCCTAAAGGAGACACTTGGGGATATAATGTGGTTGGAAGAAAAGATTACATTTGCATGTCAAGTAGGCAAATTCTCACTTAGATGTTATGTTTTAAATTAATAAAATCAGCAAGGGGTTTTTATGCGCATTTTTATAAGATTGAGAAAATCTAAACCAAATAATATTATTTTCAGTATTTTAAGAGGTGGCTTTGAGGTTGTGGATGGAAATGAAGTCAGGGCCTACCACGTCTCCCAGTCTCCTCAACTAGACAGCTAGAGACAGCCAGCCACTTCTTTCCTGAAGCCAGTGAAAGGCACACCCCAGACAATTGCCTTTGTGTCTCTCAACCTGTTCCCTTTGCCAGGGCACACTGTCAATCAGAATCTTTTCATGGTGTATTTTCTGACATCCCTGTGTACTCTGCAGAAGGAGCCTGGATTTATATCCAAGTTCTACCACTTGCTAGCTAGGGGTGACCTTGAATAAGTGGCTTTCTCTCTCTTAGCCTCAGGTTCCTCATTCATAAAATGGGGATCAGAATAATCCCTACCCCATAGGGGACAGTTCAGATAAAATACTTGGAAAGCAGTTGTACAGTGTCATACATATTTAAAATGTTCTCACTGCCATTGCTGAAGTTATTACCATCATCATTGGTAGCAGAAGTTGTAGGTGTTCCATGTATGTGCCCTGAGCAGCCCAGTGGCCTGCAGCAGAGGCTTCAGTCTTGGGGAATCTTCATTATGCTCAGCAATACTAATGAATTGCCATCTTTGCTGGGGAGAAAAGGACTGTCGATCTTAGTTGTGTTTTTTTTTCTCTAGTTAAGTTCAGAAATGCCCGTCTGAGATTTGGGGCCAATGCAACCTTTGCACCTGTGAGAAATGCAAATTAATCATTTCCACAAAAGACCAATGTACTTACTAGTCAGGACAGGCTAGGCTTATGCTGCTGTAACAAACAACCCTAAAATCTCAGTGGTGCAATATGCAGTTTACTTTCTGTTCATTGCAAGCCCACCATGGGCCAGCAGGGGTGGGGACTCTATTTTCTGTTACCACTTAGGGGCCCTGGCTCCACTCTCTGGAATTGTGCAGGTTGCTGTGGGGCAGGGGTTGGGTGGGGAATGGGAGAGAGAGGGGACTGGAGAATCGCCCAGGGGCTTCTCACAGCCTCTGCTGGGAGGACACAGATTACCTCTGCTTGCATTTCATTGGCTGGAACTAGTCACATGGGTTTGGGAATTACAGCCTTCCATCTCCAGGAAGGCGCAGGGCATGGGACTTGGGTGAGCACAGTTAATCTCCACCACATCCACAAAGACCACAGCAGAGATGCAGGCAGGGTCAGAGGCCATTTGGCCAGGGGGGTTTGTTTAGAGCAGGAGCTGACAAACATTTTCTTAAGGGGCCAGACAGTAAATATTTTAGGCTTTGTGAGCCATATGGTCCCTGTCCCCATCATTCAACTCTGGAAAGCAGCCAGAGACAACATGTAAGCAACCGGGTGCCACTGTGTTCCGATAAAATTTCATTTACAAAAGCAGGTGGGCTGTAGTTTGCCGACCCTGCTTTAGAGTGGCTCAGAGCACACATTAGAAAGCCAAAATTGTGTTTTTAATAAAAATATCATATGGGCCGGCCTGGTGGCACACTGGATAGTGCGCTGCTTGGGAAGCGCGGCGGCGCTCCCGCCCGAGGGTTCGGATCCCACATACAGACCGGTTCCCGCTCACTGGCTGAGCGAGGCGCGGGAGCAGCACCGAGGGTTGCAATCCCGTTGCCGGTCCCCGGTCCGGTATGGGGGCAACACTGAGGGTTGCGATCCGTTGCCAGACACGGAAAAAAGACAAAAGACAAAATAAAAATAAAAATAAAATAAAATAAAATAAAATAAAAATATCATACTTCAAGTGAAGCCCCTCAGTCTGCCACATGAACAAGGCTGCCGTGTGGGGGCGTAAGACAGCACGAGGCGCGTTTAGTCGTCCTGGCAAATGACCACAGGCAAGAGCTCAGTAATGGACACAGCTGTCCAGTTTCCCCTGGCCCTGCAGATTCTCACTTAAAGTGCCTCAGTTAGTCCAGTGACTTTTAAATTTTTTTGAGAAGGAAAGTATCCTACTGTTTTGGAGCTCCAAGTTTCTTATTTGCGATGGCAAAACATAGTATCTGAAAGCAGAGGAGAAAAATTAGCAACTGCAGAGTCTTAAGCGTAACTCATTTAACATATAACCTATGTAGCCAGCCCTGATTTTCACGTATTTTAAGTGTTCTAAAAATGCCTTTGGAAGCTTCTTAAAAGGGAAGCGAAATGTAGAGATGGCTTCTCTTCCTCTTTTCTTCCATAAATACTCCAGAAAGCACCCACTGTGCGCCAAGCCCTGTTTTAGGTATTAGGACATGAGGGGAGGGGATAAGACAGCGAGATCGATGTTTCTGTGGGGTCACGGTCAGGCAGTAAACACACAGTCACCTAGAAGCCAGCGAGTGCAGTAAAAGCAAAACTCAGCAAGAGCAAGGGGCGGGGGAGTGGACGGTGTCTTTGAGGAGCGTAGGATCTGGGTCTGCACAGGAGGCTCCCGGTCAGTGCTCATTTGCAGAAACAGCAGCCCTGTGGCTATGGAGAGTGGAAACGGGATTTAACACAGGGAATTAGGTGCTTTCAGAATCCTTCAAAGGGCTGGGTCCCCTGTCTGGCTCCCCAAACCTTCCAGGAACTGTGCTCGCTGCTATCAGGACAATGGGGAACCTGTAGCTGGGGCAGGAGCGCTGGCTCAGGAGCCTGTAACAGGTTGGATCCAGGGGTTCACAAGCAGCCTGGTGCTACCGCCAGAAACCCCTCTGGACACCCACAAAGCAGGGTTTTGCCACTACCACCAAAACAACTGCCTCGTAACTCTTTGGACACTGCTGCAGGAACCCCTGATGCCGCATGACTGAACCACAGCTGTGCTGCCATTACTGAGTTGCCATGTCTGGGCTGCCATGACTGGGCCATCACAACTAGGCTGCCACATCTGAGCTGCCATGACTGGGCTACCATGACAGGACCGCCATGTATGAGCCGCCATGTCTGAGCTGTCATGCCAGGGCCACCATGATTAGGCTGCCATGACTGGGCCACGATGTCTGGGCTGCCATGGCTGTGCCATGTGGCAGCAGTGTGCAAGCAGCAGCAAGACAGCACCTCCCTCCGCCCACCTCGGCCCACCTCCGCCCTGCGGGTATCATACAAGTGCATCCAGTCGTCAGGGCCTGCTCTCCCAGAGTCCTCACCGCCAGGGACTGGGGAAATGTGGTTGTGGCTTTCCCCGTGGGTCAGTTTGCTGCCATAACAAACTGCCACAGACTGGGGGCTTACACGACAGACATTTATTGTCTCACAGTTCTGGTGTGGGGAGGGTGAGTTCTTTCTGAGGCTGTGAGGGAGTCTGCTCCAGTCCTCTCCCCTGGCTTCTGCTGGGCTGGGGTGATCTTTGATGTTCCTTGGTTTATGGATGTGTAGACACATCACCCTGATCTCTGCCTTCATCTTCACGTGGTGCTCTCCTTGCGTGTGCGTCTGTGTCTAGATTTCCTTTTAATAAAGACATCAGGCATGTTGGATTAGGGCCCACCCCAGTGACCTCATCTCAACTAATTACATCTGCAATGGCCCCATTTACAAATAAGGTCACAGTCCAAGATACTTGGGGTTAGGACTTCAACATATGAAATTTGGGGAGACACAGTTCTGCCCATGACAACAGCCTCTGCAATAGGACATTACCTCGAAGGAGGACAGAATGGATGATGCTGGAAGTTGACACTTTCTGTACCATGGCCCAGAAGGGTGGGTCATGGGGGATGGATTCTGCACAGAGGGAACAGCAGTGGCCAGAGGCCTAAAGCAGGAATCGGCCTTATATGAGGGACAGAAAGAAAACCTCAGGGCTGGAGAGGATGAATGAGGGGGCAAGCAGTGAGACAGGGCTGGAGAAGGAGATGGGCCTTTTCATGGGGACTTTGAGGCCACTTGGACCTGATGGATTTAACTCATGTGTGATGAAAAGCCCTGTAGGGCTCTAAGCAAAGAACTTCAAGAGGGGACATGCCTTGGGGAAGACCACTCTGGCTGCTGCAGGGGCAGGGCTTGCAGGGGCCAAGCGGGGAAGTGGGAAGACTGTTGGGGTGGCCACTGCAGCTGTCCCCAGGAGAGACCACAGCGACTTGGACCAGGGGAGCAGTGGGGTGGAGAGAGCAGATGGATTGGGAATGTTTTAGTGAGAGCTTTATTAGTGTACAAGCCCACATGGATACACGTAGCTGTTGAATGCTGGGCTGGTGGCATTTGCAGACATCCTAGAGCTTTTTAGTGGGCGTTTGTATACTGGGATGACATCCTGTTTGATTTCTAGTGACCATCCTGTTTGGTTTCTGACCAAATGCCAGATCAGGATGCAGAGCCAGTGGGCAAGAGAAAGGGCACTTATGGGGCAGGGGTATTTTCTGGAGAATTGGCCATAAATGCTGTCACTATGGGTTACCAGGCCAGGGGACCACAGCTGCTTCCTCCACCTTGGCATGCATGGCCCCGTGTGGCCTGGCTGGGGTCTCATTGGCAGTGGTGCAGGGGCTTAGCTTGTGCCAGCCAACTTGCACTGAATGGGGAAATAGACAGAATACTGGCCTCAAGATGGCCATGTCCCAGTCCCTAAAAGCTGTGACTATGTCCACTGACATGGAAAAAGGGACTTTTCAGGTGTGATTACGTGGAGGAACTTGAGATGGGGAGATGATCCTGATCATCTGGGTGGGCCCAGTGTAATCACAAGGGACATTTTAAGAGAGAGGCAGGAAGGTCCGAGTTGTAAGAGGTGATGTGAAAACAGAGGGCAAGGTTGGAGGAGATGCTGGTTTTGCTGCTGGCTATGAAGACAGAGGAGGAGCCATGGGATGTGGCCTCTAGAAGCCAGGAGGGCAAAGAGACAACTCTCCCTGAAAGCTTCCAGGAGGAACCAGCTCCACCAGAACCTTGATTTTAGCCCGGTGAGACTGACTTTGAGCTTCTGATCTCCAGTACTGTGAGCTAATGAATTGTGTAGTTTTAAGCCACTGAGTTTGTAGAAAACTAATAAAGAAGAGCGGTGGGTGGGAGGGGTTGGGACCTCTGGCTCAAAGTAACTCCATCACAGATTCCCCAAGTCAGAGAAAGTCAGAGACCCTTGCCTACCAGGCACTGCTGCTTGATTTATTGTGATTTTTCTCCAGATAAACCAAAGATAACCATAAAACTAGCCTCTGTTAATTACACACGAGTACATTTTCCTTGGCTGGCAGGATCTGCTGCTGTCCTTACTAAAATGTTTGCTCTGAGTTGTGCAGTAGGCCTCCATATCTCAGGTGGTGTGTTTTTAGAAAACTCTGACCTGCATTCCCACCTGGATGGAGAGCTAGAAATGGGCTGGGAAGAGGGAGGTCAAAGGCAATGGGAAAAGTTCCCACTACCACACAGGAGGAAACTTCAGCTCAGTTTTGGACCCATCCTTTAGGGCAGAATGACGCTGATAATCGTTGAGCTTAACCTTTGCCAAGTAAGCCTCATGATACATGGCTGCAAAGATGGAATGAGGAATTGCCAATTTATGAACCGGTCTGTTTAGTTTCAGAAAAAAGATGTTATTCAGACATATTTAGCAGTTTAAAAAGATGTATTTGGAATGTTTATACGACCTACCTTGGTACATTTCGCACTGGCTGAGAAGGCTTGGTCTTCCCTGCAATGTTTCAAGATTTCTGTTAATGCCCACATCCTCACAATTTGTCTTTGTGCTTTCAGTTGATTTTTTTCTATCACAATCTGCTCTGTTGTTGAGAAGGAAGACTTTGTCTTTGTGTCCATGTGCAGCATATCTCGGTTGCTGCCACATCAGTTTCAGAGAGAATACCTGGCGGGGATTGTCTGGCCTTCTCTGAGTTGGGCTGTGTCCCTCAGCAGTACATGCACCAGGACTCTGGGTGGGGCCTTTCCGAGCCCAGATTCAGGCATTATGCAAATGCTGTGGGTTGTGTGTGGTTATTGGCACATAAAAGGCATGAAACGCTAGCCAGTTACCCAAGGTATTTTGAGAGTTGCCAATTTGCTTAATGTCACTGGAGTCTGAATAATGTGTTTTGGAATAGATACTTGCGCAGGTTTGAATTTCCTTTGGAAAGAAACTGGAGCAATATGGTTTTCTTGTGGTTTTGTTGTTGTTGTTGAAAAATTTGGTTTTGTTCTTGTTGAGAAATTTGAAGGCATCAGGCCTTATGCTCTACTGGAAATTCTCCAGGAAAGCAGAATCCTGCAGCAAAGTGCTGTTTGTTGACTTAGCGAGATGTAAGTCACATGCCTTTCCAGGCCACCACCATAAATGTGTAAAACACCCTATGACCTCTGGCTGTGGTGGATGGCCTCTCAGGGAACAGATGCCTTCAGCTTCCATTGAGGTCATCAGGTCCCTCCAAAGCTTTGGGTTTTCTGTTTTCTACTCTTCAGGACCCTCTACAGTTCCTACTCCCCGCCATCTCCCAGGGTTGGGACTGTAAGTGAAAACAGAAGCTGTTAGTTCTATGTTCAGTGCCTACCAGAGGGCTGCTGAGCCTCCTTGCTACCCCCCTGGGAATTTCTCCATCACCCTCTGTTTCACTCTCAGCCTAAAGTCACTCACTCAAGGCCTCCATGACCATCTAGTTAGGCCACATGCCCCATTGGTCACTCACATGACATGCCCACTGTCCTAGTAGTCTATTGTTGCTGTAACAAATTACTGATAGAGCATCACAAATACTAGCTTTGCATAAGAACGGCCACGTTAGAGCTTAATGCTGAGGAAAGAATTCTGCATGAATGATGAACACTCACTGCAGTTGGTAGGAGGAATAAAGCAAGGCTATAACTCAGTGACTTGCAAAACTAAGTCTTGTGTGAAGTGCAGGTGTTCTGGGAAGAAGGTGAAGCCAGAGCCAAGAAGTCTGACTCCAGGCTTCACAGGACTGAGCGCAAGGATGGAGATGAAGACATGCGGATCTGCACATAGTCACCAACCCTATCCCTGCTGCATTTTTCAATACACTTCCCCCTTTGTCCTTTTATCTTATATAAACCTCCTGAAACCCTAAAGCTCTGAGACAGTCTTAGCTTGATTCTCTCCTCAGATGTCTGATCATAAAGCTTCCTACCTTGCACCAACATTTGGGACCAATAAGTCTTTTGTTTCTGAGTGGAGAGCAGCCAAACTTTGGGTGCCAGTAACATTACAACAATTTTGGCTTAAAACAAAACCTGTTGAGTTCTGGAGGTAGAATTCCAGGCATGGCATGCTCAGGGTCTCAGGAGTCTGAAATCATGGTACTTGAAGAGCTGTGTTTATTTCCTTTTGGGGACTGTATTTGTTGCCTAGTATGGCTATAACAACGTGCCAACAGGTGGGTGGTTTAAAGCAACAGAAATTCATTCTCTCAGAGTTCTGGAGGTTGGAAGTCTGAAACTAAGGCGTCAGCAGGGCTGTGCTCCCTCTGGAGGCTCTACAGAAGGATCTATTCCCTGCCTCTTCCAGCTTCTGATGGCTCCAGGTTTCCCTTGTCTTGTGGCTGCATCACTCCCTTCTCTGCCTTCACCTGGCCTTGCTCTGTGTGTGTCTTCTCTTCTGTCTCCATTGATCATTGGATTTATGACCCATGTGGATAATCCAGAATGATCTCATCTTGAGATCTCCAACTTGATTACACCAGTATAGGCCCCTTTTCCAAATAAGGCCTAATAACAGAGTCTGAGGGTTTGGATGTGGACATCTTTTGGGGGGCCACCATTCAACCCACTCCAGCTGCCTTACATGGGGGAGCTACTGTTAAAAACTCCCCTCCGAAAACCTCCCAGGGATTTTTCTAAGGAACCTTCTCACACTCATTTTATCATGAGTTGTGCCTGAAATGACCTCAGTGCAGAAGAGCAGCATCATCAGAAACAGCAGAGAACTGTGTTCTGTTCCATGGAAAATAGTTCAGTGCACAGGTGCAAAACCAGGTGAATCCTCACTGAGTTGACTCAAATAGCACCTGCTAGGATGTTTGCTTTGGATGGTTTGTGTTTGAGGTTTGAGCTTACATTGCTTCTTTATCACAGAGGATCAATTCATTGCCTGTTTAAAAGACATCAATACTTGCATGCCTAGAAGTTTGGGGGTGAGTAAGGAAACATTTTCTCCATGTCAAACTGTTTTAATTTCTATTTTCATTCTGATAAGCCCTGCACAATAAGTCCCTGAACATCCTTACATTTATCGTTTACTCATTCCTAAGCATGATCTGAAAAACAGACTGTCTGCAGAGCGAACAAGATTCAGGTTATAAGTTTTTGTTCTACACATTATTCTCCCCCCTAGAAGCAAAGGGACTCAGCTTGCAGTCGTACTGGTGCAGGACATGTGACCACATGGGGGGAGGCCAACGCCAATCCACGGTTTCTGTATCCAGCTCTTATAATCTTCCACCCCAACATCCTTTCCTATTGGTAAACAGAGATAATGACCTAATCCTGAGGCTGCCAGGAATGACATTGCCACAGCTACTGGCACCTGTCTGCATTGGCCAGAGACACAGATGGGGACCTCTGCTGCCCACTGACTGTTCCAGAGGGAGTTTATGCTGAGACCTCTGGGGTGGGGGAACGTCCACTGATGGGGCGATGTCGAGGGCGTGTACAGCCTGGAGGAATTGTATCAGCAACATCCCATCAGTACGTGGCGGGCTCTGGCCTCTGCTCCCCACCTTCACACATCCTCTGCTCCGTCATCCTGTACCCCGCTGACAGCACCATTTACTTCTCTGCTCCACCTCAGCTTAGGAGTGTGCTTGGCAAAAAGCAAGTCCAATCATGAGTTTCCTTTGCACAGAGCAGCTGCCATCTTGCTCAGCATCAAAGCCAAAGTGCTTCTGGTGACCACCCGGCCCTCGGTGGCCCCACCTCACCTCCCGCCTGCTCACCCCATTAAGTCTGCTCCAGCCACACTGCTCCCCAGCTCCATCTGGCCCTACTGCCCATCCCCCATCCTTGTCACTCCCTCTGCTGAAGGACTACTTTCCCCCAGGGAACCACAGAGCTCCCTCTGCGCCCTCTTTCCCTCTTTGCTCTAAAGCCACCTTCCCATGGAGGCAGCACCTCCTCCCTCCCCTCCCCCACTTTCTTTTCCCCGTAACTCTTAGGCTTTCTTAATGGTTTCCTCTCTGTCTCCTGCTGTAGAGTGGAAGCTCTGGGGAAAGCGGGATTTTTATGGGTTTGTTTTGTGTTTTCCTGCTACTTCTCTGGAGTGTACGACGGTGTGTGGGGCTCCCAAGTACTCGGGAATATTTGTTGAATGAATGAATGAATGAGTACAAGAAAGAATTAAACACTGCATTTGCTAAGTGTCCTGTCAACCCATCTGTTCAGAAATGGCTTTGTCATTTCTGTCTGAGGTGAGTCATCTGCTTAGAGGCCTCACGATTCTTCTTCCCTCCTCGCCCACAGACTTTTTAAAAAAAAATGATGAAAGGCCAGATCATTTGAAATCACTGTGGGATGTATGCTTTTCTAGCCCTGAGTGTGGCACTGACCATGAAATTTTCCATGCACCGGTTTAAGGAGGCAGTAGATTTCCACTAAGAAAGAGGAAGAAGCTGGTGGCAACTTCAAGAGTGGTGTTTTATTGGGGAAAACCAGGGATGGCTGGTATACAATCAGTCTGCAGGGCTGCTGCTAACACCGCAGCCTTCCCGCCACCAGGTGCAGAAGCTTAGTGTGGAAGCTCCAAGAAAGAATGTTGATTACCTATTACCCATCACCCCGACCAAGAAAGAATGTTGATTACCTATTACCCATCACCCCGAGAGTATACATTTTCAGTTTACCCTGCCCCCAGATTCATTCCTAGGAAAAGCAGCATTATCGCTAGTATGGCTTAATAGTAGCAGCCTTGCTTACTTTCATTTTCTGGAGTGCAGCTGTCTACACTCACCTTTCTGAGAAGGTGCTTCTAACAAACCGACCACCTGACGTGTCAAGCAGGCTGGCTTGGGCGGAGGAAGGAATCGAGTGGTGGTATATTCTACATGCTCACAGCACATTGTTCTTACAGAGCTGCCTGCTGGTTTCCTCTCTCCCCTTCACTGCCCTCCTTATGAGAGCTGTCTGCCCAGCATGCTGATTTACAGCACGAGGAATGATGTAGATTGATCTGTGGGCTCACTGACCTGCTGCCATGCTTATGGATGGGCCCAGGGTGAGCCGCATCACACGCTCTCTTACGATATTGGCAACATTTGGCCAAACAGCAATTACAGGTGCTTCGACCTAAGAGTATTTTGCAGCAAATGACAAAGTTACAGACTTCAAAGCCAAAGACTCAAGTTCATATTTTATCACCTGCTGATTGGCTGTGTAACCTTGAGAACGTTCCTTAGCTTCTCTGATTCTCTGTGTCCTCATCTGTAAAATGGGTCAATTCATAGCCAACTCATGGAGCTGCGGTGGGAACTACTTGTGATAACGTGTGTAAAACACTTAGCACAGTGGCTGGCAGGAAGGAAGCCTCCTGTAAGTGGTGGCTGTTGTTGGTCATAGTTTCTGGCCGTGTCTTATTCAGACAGGAAGCTGCAGGAGCTGGAGCATGCGCTGCTTCACCTTGGCAGATGTTCATGAGCGCTGCTGAGCAGGGTCAGCACAGGGCTGAGGCCAGAGTGCAGGACGCAGCTTCTCAGATGCCTGCTCTGTCCTAAAGCCCAGTGTCCTAAAGCCTGTGCTTCGTGTCATTGTTCCTATTGTATTTGTTGTTTATTAGTAGTCAGGAGCTTGTTCATCCGCATGTGTGGACTTCTTCTTCCCTCAGGGATGATTCCCTGGCCAGGGCTTCTCTTCCACTCCTCAATAGGCAGCTTCGTTCCCTGCTCCCTGATAATGGAGGTCCCGGCAGGGCTGGCCTAGCTCTGGGCATTCTGCAGACCATGGCCCCAACAAGGCCACCCTGCCTTTTATCTCTGTCTTCTCTGGCCATGGACGGGATCTGGCTTTGGCGGATGGGATCTGTCTTTGGTACACAATTTGCAGGGCTTGGTGCAAAAAGAAAATGCAAGTTCCATGTTCAAAAATTATTAAGAGACTCAAGATGGTGGCCACTGAACATTAAACCAAGAGTGGAGCCCTTTGGAGGGTGGAGCCCTGTGTCCCTGCACGGGTCACATTCCTGTGATGCCAGCCCTGTGTGCGGGCAGGAAGCATTTCTTGACTTGAATTTTAAAAAGTTTAATTCAATGCGCACAGATGCCTGTGCACCCCCAGTGCAGCCTGCTACTTTACAGCAGTGTAAGTAAGTGTTAAGTCTGGTGAGCGTGAGCTGCTGATGGGAGCGGAGAACTGGTCCAGCTTGGGGATGTTCAGCCCCTGCTTAATAGAATCTCCAGAAGCACCTGCACTCAGGCCCCACCTCAAGAGATTCTGATTTGATTTGTCAGGGTGGGCCCTGGGCAGTGGTAGTTTTAATCTCGCCACCCCTCTACCCACCAGGTGTATTTTAATATGCAGCCAGGATCGAGAACAACAGACTCAGTGAATTTGGGTCCATGATGCGGGTGGTTTTCCTCTGTCCTCAGCAACAAAGATAGAGTTAGAGCAGATACATTATTATTCTTTCAGCACTGTTAATTTCAATTGTGGTAAAATATACATAACATGAAATTTTCCATCTCAACTATTTTTAAGTATGCGGTTCTGTGCTATTAAGTAATTTGCATTGTTGTGCTACTGTCAAACCATCCATCTCCAGAACTCTTTTTTCTTGTGAAACTGAAACTCTGTACCCATTAAACACTAACTCTGCGTTCTCCCCTCCCCCCCCCAGCACCCCACCATTCTACTTTCCGTCTCTATAAGTTTGACTACTCTAGGCACCTCCTATAAATGGAATCACATACGTGTCTGGCTTATTTCACTCAGCATAATGTCCTCAAGGTTCATTCATGTTGGAGCATGTGTTAGAATTTCCTTCCTTTTTAAGGATGAATGATACCACATGGTATGTATGTACCATATCTTGTGTATCCATTCATCTGTCGATGGACACTTGGGTTGCTTCCACCTTTTGGCTATTGTGGGCAAACATATTATTTTTATAATAGTGTGGTTTGGTTGTTACTTCCATTCACAGATAGATAGGAAAACCAAGGCTAAGAGGGAGTAAGTCACTTGTCCACACAGCAGAGGAGGTTCCAGACCCAGAATAGTCTGCTTCCTACCGCTTGCTTTCTCCACCTTTCTATACTTTTATTTCTGCAGAGGTTTTTTTTTTTAAACATTAAGATAAACAATGACAATTTACCCAACAAACGGCTTAGTAGTTTTCCTCCCTTTCATGCCCAGTGGATGAGCTGGTGCTGGTAGGAAACTGGGTACAGACAGGTGTCCCCTTGTTGGAGCCTTCTGTACACAGCACCTGCGAGCACCTGGCTGATTCATTGGCAGGGCTTGCTCAGCAGGTGAAGAGGTCGCGGCACCTTGTGCCTCTCCAGGGCCCGGCTGACCTGAGGCACGTAGAGAGGACAGACCCAGGGAAGGTGCCACAGCAAAACATGGCCCTGCAGCAGATCTGGTGGCTATTGTGCAACTCTTCCATAATGTAATTAATTGCTATTAATTTTTTTTAAAAGCGTGGTGGGAAAAGCAGAGTTTTGGGGTTTCTAGCCTGATCCCACTATTTATTACTAATATGTGAAGTTGATGTTCGTGACTCATTCTCTCCAAGCCTTAGTTTCTTAGTTTTCTCACCATTAAGCAGAGATTACAGTGCCTGCCTTGCTGGGCTCTCATGAATGTTGCATCCACATTGAGGATTAAGGATCCATACCCAGGACACACCAGCACCAGTCAGTGTACACATGGGTCTCCTGCTCTGTACCCTTCCGTTTTCCCTTGGGAACATATGTTTTTAATTAACTAATGTTTTAGCACGTATGTTTTGAACAAAGTCATTTATTTTTGTGGCCAAAAGAATGGAAACTTCTCTGTTTATGCTAGTGAAGAGATTGGTTCCATATGACCAATGAATTTGTCTTCTTTATTTGACATGAAAGACAGTGGAACGTTATTTTTTCCAAAAGTTTTGAGACTGAAAGACAGTGTTTTTTCTAAATCTATAAATGTAAGAAAGTAGAAGAAAGAGGGGGAATTAGATTTTCTAGCTATTCTATTTTTTTAAAAATCTGACTCTTGGCCTTTTTAAGATTAGCTTCTCCTTCAATGAGTCTAATGAGGTCTAACTGGGAAATGGAAATCTGTAAAATGTATTCTTTGGGAAAAAAAACCATGTTTTTTTATTGGCACCTTTTTGAAGACCCTAAAGTACTTCCTTAGTAGCAGTTTCCATGAAAGATTAAGTGCTGCAACTGGGTAGACTGAGATTCAGGCAATTGAGCAAGGTCCGCTAATAGACCAGGTGTCAATCTATTCAGTGTCAACTTCACTGGTCATTTCTATCCAAAAGTGGGAAGAGGGATGCCCATTCCCCTCCTGGGCTAACTCTTGGGCCAGGACTCTATCCACATGCTCAATGGCTCTAGGTGGGGCAAGATGATGTTGACAAGGTTTGTTAGGTTTCTGCACATTCACGGTGACTTTGCTGCCATGGGCATCACCAGCAGGTGATATAATGCGCCATATAGAAAGTTATAGAAACTGGAGTGGCCTGCACTGCAGTGTTTCTGAATCACGAGCTGCCCAGTCAACATGTCAGCTGTGTAGCAACCACGACATTACTGGTCATGTCAGCCAGCGTGGATGCCAACAGACGGATGGAGTCACCCAGCTGGCTCTACAGGCCTCCATCCACAAAGTTAATCTGTCATAAAGATTTGTTAAGCTCTTGTCCTCAAAGATCTTACATTCTACATAGGTCGGCAAGATACCCATGAAACAAACTTGTTGTATGGGATGACATTACATGCCATGTCGATTAAGATCAGATGATGATAAGACTGGAAATGAGAGAAAGGACAACTGGAGGGCCTTGGGGTGCTCAGAGAAGGCCTTGTGGGGAAGGTGGACAAAGAACTGAGATCTGAGAGTGGGAAGGATTTGGAGAGGGAGGGAAACTGACAAAAGCTTTTCCAGCCAGGGAAGCAGCAGAGAGGTGGGGCTGAGTTTATGCTCTTATGGAATGCTGTCGTTCGGTGGAAGCCAGAGTAGGTGCTCAGTGACCTGGATTCTAGTCCCAGTTCAGCCAGGAGCTAGCTGAGTGAGCCTGGGCAAGTCACCTAATATTCTGTGGCCTGGGTCTTCATCTATAAAACTGGTACATTGAGGTATATACCCCAAAGAATTGAAAACGGGAGCTCAAACACACAAATGTTCATAGAAGCAATAATTCAGAAAAACCAGAAGGTGGAAACAACCTAAATGTGCATCAATGGACAGATGAATAAACACGACGTGCTATATCCACACAAGAGAGTATTATTCAGCCATGGATAGGAATAAAGTTCTGATACCTGCTACAGTGTGGATGCACTTCAGAAACACGCTAAATGAAAGAAGACAGATACAAAGCTCACATGGTGTATGATTCCATTCATATGAGGTATCTGGAATAAGAAAATCTGTATAAACAGAAAGCAAATGGGTAGTTACCAGGGCCTGAGGGGAACGGGGACTGCGGACTGACTGTTTAATGGGTACGGGGCTACTTTAGGGGATGACGAAAATGTTTTGGAACTGGATAGAGGTGATTGCATAACATTGTAAATGTACTAAATGCCACTGAATTGTTCACTTTAAAGTGGTTAATTTTATGTTACGTGAACTTCACCTCAGAGGAAAAGAAAATAAAAGAAGAAAAAACGGTATGTTGTGCTAAATCCAAGCATTTCCAACTTTCCTCTGGATCCTGAGGAATTCTGTGGAGAGACCCGCACAGGGAGGGAGAGGGGTTTACCTGCCCTGGCCTCCTTCCCCTTCTGTTATCACAGCTCTCCATTAAGACTGTTATGCCCTGGGAGTCCAGGTAAGATCTCATGTGAAGAAGAGTTTCATAATGACATTTAAGAAAAAATGATGAAACGTGAGCTCATCTTTCTGGTGTCTTTTCCAGATGGAAAATTCTATCATTTCTTTGGGAATTGGCTGCAGGTCATTTTTGGCATCACCTAGGCTTCTTTAGGCTGTGGCCCTTGTAAAACAGAGCGCTATGTAGCCTCACTCGGCAGGTGAAAATGGCCAAGAAATTTTGGCCATAGGCATTTCTAGGCATCTTGGGATTAGGTTGCAATGGGGAAGCTGAAGAAGTGATGGGAGCAACAAACTATTAGCTAGACAGATGTGATTATTTTCCCTTATCCTCTATGTTAGTCTATTTTTGTTGTTTATAACAAAATACCTGAAACTAGATAATATACGAAGAACCAGAATTTATTTCTTACGGTACAGAGGCTGAGAAGTCTACCACCCAGGGGATGCAGCTAGTGACGGCCTCTTTGTACAGTGTCGTGGGGTGTCACGTGCTGAGAATGGCCTGGAGAAGAGAGCTACGCTTCTCACTTGCTCTCCTTATGAAGCCATCAGAACCACTCCCATGACTGCATGAATGGATCAATCCATTCACCAGGACACAGTCCTCCCAATCTAATCACCTCTTAAAGGCCCCACCTTTCAAATACCATAATTGGATTTCCTCTTAATACTATTACAGTGGAGATGAAATTTCTAATACATGAACTTTTGGGGCACACATTTAACCCATAGCACTTCTGTAAACCCTCAATCAACCAAACCAGAATCTGCATCTTCTTGAGATTTCCCAGGTGATAATCCCACGCATCAAAGTTTGAGAAATGCTTGTAGCCAGGACAGTCCAAAGGCCTGAAGGTCAGCCACCTGACTCCATTCTCAGCAACGGGCCCCGAACTACCATTTCCTTGTGGTAAAAAGAGGTAAAAAAAACAGCCAACCTTGTAGAATTTAGCTGGATTTAGCAATAGATGCTAGACCTAACACATGAAAATTCCTCCATGAAAATCTGATGAATCTCAGGCTAATGTCTATGATTCTTAGGGTTTCGTTAGATCTCTAGAAGTTGCACTGAGTGTAAGTTTCAATCCTGGTGACATTTTCCCATTTCATGTACAGAGTTGAAACCAACTTTTGGGCCTAAAGATACTCAGTTGGATTTTTCTTAAATATAAACCAGGAAATTGAAAAATACATGCACACAGACTTACAAATAGAGATATTTAATGAGTTGGTGTTTGTAGATAGTCTTTAAAGGACCCTTTACAGCCGTGTGTAGATAACACTCACCAGCAATATTCCTAACTGTCCCATAAACTGGCAAGGCAGGGCACGTTACACAAGACATCACCCCCGTCACTTGGCAGTAATAAAATGACTACTTCCGTCATAATGTATGTCAGTCCTTTCATATGTTACTTGAGTAAATGATAAAAGCGGCAATTAAATTTTAATAGGGTGTGTTTACAAAAGCTTCTCTCTCTCTCTTTTTTAACCAGTGCCAATATATACAATGAACAGTCTGCATATTTGTACACTGCAAGGTGTAGTCTGGGATACTTTTCTGGTAAACATATAAAAACTTGCTGCACTTAGTTACTTTCTTCTCCCAATGAAGTTTTTCATTAACCAAGTCTTTTATTTTGGTTGATCCATTCCTGTTGTTATCCAAGTTAGAAATGATAGTTGTGTCATGATAAAATTGCCCCTCTTTAACACAAACAGGAAAGCTAAAATACTGGAATGATATCTCTGAGACTGTACTCGAGGGTTTAAAAGAAAACCAAAGGTGAAAAGAAACGTTTCTGAGATCCCAAGCACATTAACTCTTCTGAACGGCTGCATTTCTGAGACACGAATGGGCTGATTAAAAATTGCTGGTATTATTTAGATTATGACGAAAAGTTTTTTCGTTCATTATCTCTAAGCATTGATCACTTGCACTTTTTGAGTTGTCTTGGCTGTAACTCCAGTTGTTCCATATTCAGCAGATTTTCATAATGAATGCAAGACTATTATTCTGAAGCTTAAAAAAATAATTCCATGGTGTGTGAAACTAAGGGGAATTTCTTGTACTTGGAAGGTTTTCAATAAATACTCATAGTTAATAATTCATAGTTAAAAATCAAAGAACAATCTCACATATCTGTTACTCATGCTCTGTTCCTTATGCTCTTTCAATCAGTAAATACTTACTTCTCAAGCGTGTGTGCTATTCGAGACCTTGGGTCAGGTCTTGTGAAGGAGTTGAAAATACAAAAGTCATTGAGAGCTTCATGAACCTTACAATCTAGATGCTTTCTTTGAAGTAAAGAAAATGAATGAACCATACATTTTGTACTTAATCAGTGGTGTTGCCAAGGCCAAGTATGAGAATTCAGAGTAAGCAGGGGCACTGATGTTTGGGGTTAAGATGCCCCAAAGCCCACCCCCCATCAGTCCTTAAGGAATTTTTTTGTTTTTGGCAGAAGCCACAATATATCTCAAGATTTCAGTTTGAAATAAGATCTGCTTTTAGTTCTGTTCACATTTGTGCTGAGGAAATGCAAATGCTAAATTAGACAGCATGGCATCAATTAATAGAAATTAAATAAAATCAGGACCATTTAGGTCCATTAGTACTGGGGCTTCATGGAGCCATTAGTACATCTAGATACTTGTCTAAATGGTCAGGACTTCTTCAGGTGCAAGTGACCGAAATTGAGGTGAGACTGGCTTAAGCAGAAAGGAAGAAAAGATGAGAAAGAAAGGAGGGAGGAAGGAAAGAAGGAAGGAATAAAAAGAAAGAAGGAAAGAAAGAGCGGCTTCAGGCCCAGCGGGATCCAGGATCTCAGATGATATCATCAGGAGGCCTCTCTGGCTCCCATCTCTCAGCTCGACCTGCCTCTGCTGAACTTCAGTCTCAGACAGATTTTCTCCATATGGTTGTACGATGGTCCCCAGTAGCTCCTACGACTACTGGGACCTACAGACAAAGAGTGATTTCTCATCCTAAACTCCATTTCAGTTCCCTAAAAAAGTCTTATTGAGCTACCTCTGGGACAATCACAATGTCTGGGGGGCACGATCCTCTCACTGGCCTGGTGACCACTTACTCCTGGGGTGGGTTACGAGGATCACATGACAAATAGCACCACAGAGCAGACTCATGTAGAAGGTAGGAAGGACAGGTTCCGAAAGAAGGGACATGGAGCAGGCCACATGGCATGGCTGTGGTGTGCTGTTCTCTGAAGGGAAGGGCAGTGCTGGAAGGAAATACTGGAGAAACGGCACAACCTGATGGTGAAATCGCTAATCTGGGCTCTTGTTCTGGCTCTACCATGTACTAGCTGTGTGACCTTGAGCAAGTGACTTAACCCTTCGTGCCTCACTTTTCTGCCCTGGAAATGGTGGTGCTGGTACCTCCTCCATGCGACTGTTGTGAGACTGCAGAGAGCTAATTTATACACAGCCCTGGCTTACTGCCTGGCGCATAGGGACTGATGCTATGTACTCGAATTGCTTGTGCCTGGTGGTGTTTAAACCACATATTTCTAATATGAAACTGTTCCATTAGTGGGAAAATAGGTATCCACCCATTGATTCATTTATTGATTCATTAAATATTTATTAAGCATCAATGGAGGGTCAAGTGCCTGCCCAGCCCTGGGGACACAGCTGTGACCTACACCCAGACCTGCTTCAAGCAGCATATAATTGTAGAAGCAGAACACAAGGGGGAAAAGGGAGTATGGCTATCCCCTGTGCAGCTGCAGCCATGTGTCCCAGTCTCGCTGTCCACACAAGAGTGTCCCTCGTGGCCCTCCCTCATCTCATCCACCTCTCTCTTTTGAGTTTGCCACCTGTTCATATGACATCCTGTACTCTTTCTTCAACAAATACCACTCCTGTTCACAGACGGAGGAGGTCCCACCCCTCCCCCCTATTCTGTATCTTACCATGTGGGTGCTTCAGCTGGGAGTGTTGAAATGTTTAGTACTGGACTTGGGGAAGTGGCTCTCAGTGGGGAAGGGGTGTGTGTGATTTTGCTCCCTAAGGGACATTTGGAAACATTTTTGGTTGTCATCTAGTTGGTAGAGAGCAGGACACTGCTAACATCCTACAATGCACAGGACAGCCCCCACACAAAGGCATGTGCAGCTCAAAATGTCAATGGGAAACTCTGGTTTAGGGAAGGGGACCCACAGGGGGAGCTCAGGAGGGGACTGGTGAAGAAACCCCACAGGACTTGTGTTGCGGAGTCTGGGCAAGAAAGACCCTCTGCCTGAGCCCTGCCATGGGCACCCAGTGGGTCCATGCGGAGAGCATAAGGCTGCCCATTTGCCAGTCTCAGCCTCACAGGAGGTTTGGGGTGAAGCACTGGCCATTGGGAAGGGAAGACACAGGAACGGGACACCAGCCACCCCCACCTGGACCGGGCCGTTGTGTGTTAGGTCCCACCTTCCTGCTGAGTTGCCTGGACCCAAGGGAGAGGGGCTCACAGAAACCATGATCACAGGAATTTCTGTTTTCTGGAATGAGAACCACCATGTGCCTGCACTATAATTCACAAGGCAGAGTTGGCTACAATTCCCCCAGATCTTCTTCCATAGAGTAGAGTTTTTAGCTGGGCACATGGTCACCTGGAAGAACGACTATGTTTCCCTGCCTCTCTGTGACTGGTCGAAGACATGGGACTCTTTGTGGCCAAGGGGAGGATAGCAACTGAGTCCTGCCACAGAGCCTGGACCCTCCCACTGCCCTGTGCAGATGTGGTGGCGGGTACTATCTCTCACCATGAGACAAGGACCTAAGCTCGGAGTGGCCAAATGGAAGAAGAGAGGGAGCCGCCCCGAGGGCTTGGCAGAAGGGAGCTCACTTTCATGTTGTTAATAACCCACTGTTATTTGGTGTCTCTGGTCACTGCAGCCACCCAGAAAGGAAAAAGTGGCCTTGCCTACAGATGAGGCAAATGCCTGTGTGTGGTCCTGCAGGCTCGTTTTGATGCACCTCCTGTGCAGCGAGCTGCCTGAGAACACCGCAGAGGGGCCGCAGGTGATGCACTGATGTCCAGAACCCCTCGACAAAAAGGGAAGGCAGAACATGTGTCATAAACCTGAACTTCAGGTGACATGGAAGGTTGTCTGACTGTAAGTGTCAACCCAAGTTAGAGGAGCAAGAAAAAAAAAATGGAGGAGGGACAATATCCAGGAGGGTCCCAAGACGCTCCTTCCCAGGCATCTGCAGGCACTTAGCGGACGGGGTCCTTCCCCACCCTGCTGACTCTTCCAGTGGTGCATGTTTCCTGGCATGCTCCTGTCCTGTCCTCCCCTGGGGGCAGCTGTGCTGGGCCAGGGCTGCAGCGGAGCACTGAGCAGTGCTGGGCCACCTGTCGCACTCCTCAGCATCTCTGGTTCTGGGGGCCTGCGAGGAACAGAGAAAGGAACAGGAGTGTTTTCTTTTCATATCCAAAGAGACCTGGACCTCTCTCGAATTCCCCACACTCTTCCCTTCTGCAGCCCTCTCACCCGCTCTCTGCCTCCTTCCTCCCACAGGCCCAGGCGGCGCTCTGTCCCTTGTCTGCACTGAGACACTCCGGTTCAGGTGCTGCCTCTTCCTGGTGCACCTGCCCTGCAGGAGTGCTTGGGCCGCCCTGTTCCTGCCCTGCCTCTGCCCAGCTCCCCTTCCCGTTTCCTTCTGACAAGTCATCCCCTCCCTGCCCCTGGAGACAGGGCTGCCCTGATATATTGGGGTCCCAGCAGATCCTCCCCACAGTGAAGAAGAGACAGTCTCAGAGAGGGTGAGGACTGCTTTGCAGACATAGTCAGTAGTAGAAGAACTGGGACTTTAAAGCCAAACCCAGGACTTCTGATTCCAGGGCTGGCGCCTCTCTCTCTCTCTCCCCCCACCACCCCCGTGCCACATACCACAGTTCTCTTGTCCACAAACATCTGGGTAATATAGAAATATGGAATAAAGTTTTCACCGATATAGAATGGCCAAACTTTGAGATGACATAATTATTTTCTTTAATGAAGAATAAAGTCTAGGGTTTTTTTTTTTTTTTTATAATGACAGTATAATAAAATGCTATGATTAAGAGCTGAATCACAGTCTTTTAAAATGTTTCGTCATAAGGCCCAATTAGTAATAGTAAAACTACCTGCAGTGTTCTACTTGAATGACTGAGAGGCCAGAAAACACGAGGTTTCTAAGCAAGATATTGAGACTTAATAAAGCATCCTTTAAGAGGAAAAATCCATTTTCAAAAAATGTATACCAAAGACGCAGCAAATGAAAATCCGCCTGAATAATGAAAAGTTTCTCTGTGTTATTGGGGAAATGAAAGTCTTAGGCGTGGCTTCCAAGGTGCAGATGGTGTTTCTGCAGAGTTGGGACCTGGGGTGGTGGAGGGCTGGCTGCTGGGAGGCCTCAGCTGCAGCGATTACAGACGCCAAGAGCGGTGCTGACCGGCCTCTGCCTAGCGGGGTAGCCGCATTATCCTGTCTTCTAGAAGTAATGGGAATTACCCACTTAATCCTTGGCACATGGTGCTGATAATGTACTCACTAATGACTAATTAGAAAGATTTTTCCAGAACATTAGGTTCCTGGAGAAAGTCTTATTTGAGAACCACGCTTATATCTCTTCTCCTTTCTCTCTGTGGCTTGCAGCTCAGCAGGCTCCCAGTGAGCCGGGGTTTGTTTATGATGATGCAGGGCCGTTCCCTTCACCTGCTTTGTTAAAGTGGCTCCTGTAAATCACACAGCGCTGACCCTGGTCATCCCAAAGCTGAAGGAAGAAAATGTGAGTGTGGGTCTCCAATGTGAGCTGGACTTACGTGGGACTCCTTGCAGTTCTGAATCTGGAATGTCAGTGGGCATCAGGGAAGCCAGGAAGGAAAGGGGCAGATGGCTGCAAGGGAGAGAAAGGGCCCTGCCTGGATTTCTTTGCTCCACTTCCTGCAGCAGAGACAATAGGATCCACCATCTTCCATAGCAGACTCCTGTTGGGAAGACGGAGGTGGGTGCAGGAGGATGGGGGAGGCGGGGAGCCACGTCTAGCAGTGAGGGGCCCTGGAGGAGAAACCAATAAGGAACAGTGGAAAGTGCCTCTCGGGTTTCTGGTTGTGGGAGAGGGAACTCTCATGCTGAGCAATGACTGAGCAGCCGGTTCTGGATGGACGATCACTCACTGAGCACTCGAGAATAATCTGCTATGTGCTCACTCCTTCAGACACATCCATCGAGCACGTGCTATGGGCCAGGCTCTGTTCTAGGCACCAGGACACAGCAGTGAGAAACAAATTCCTGTTCTCGTGTTGATAGGTTAAGACAGGGGTTCTCAACCGCAGCATTTCTGACACTTTGGACTGTTTGATGCTTAGTGGCAGGGGCTGTCCTGTGCACGGTAGGAGGCTGAGCAGCGTCCCTGGCTTCTACCCACTAGATGCCAGCAGCACCCCTAAGTTGTGACCACCTAAACTGTCTCCAGACGTTACCGACTGCCCTTGGGGGAGAGGGGAGCAAAATCATGCCAGTCGAGGACCACTGGTTTAATAGAAAAGCCAGACAATAAATAAAATTAATAAGTAAATACATATATGCCAAATTATAAAGGGAAATAAGGCAGGTGGAGACAGGGCCTGTGGGGCCATGATAGGTCTCACCAAGAAGTGACATGTGAATAAAGTCCTTGAGAAGTAAGGAAAGAAGCCATCATGCTGGGGCAGAAGTCTCCAGGGGAGGGGCCCTGGGAGTGGGGGTGCCTGGTGTGCTCCCACAAAGCCAGGAGGCCTGTCCCCCTGGAGGAGTGGGCCAAGAGACAGAGAGGCACTGGCAGTCCGTGTGGGACCTCATAGCTGACTCTGAACATGCTGGGACCACAGTGGGCAGTCAGCAGAGGAGGGCTGGCTCCCTTCCACCCCTCCCCATCTCCCATCCCACAGGTCTGCAGTTCTAAAGGCCAGCATGGCTCTGCTGGCTTCTCTGCTTTGGGTCTCACAGGCCAAAATCATAGTGCTGAGCAGCTGGGCTCCTCTCAGGAGGCTCGAGGAAAATCCACTTCTATGCTCTTGTAGGTCATTAGCAGTGCCAGCTGCCTGTGGTTGCAGAGCTGAGGTCCTGTTTCCTTGCCACTGTCAGCTGGGAGCTGCCCTGAGCTCCCAGAAGCCTCTGTCTGGTCCTTGCATGTGGCTCCTGCATCTAAGAGTGAACAAGGCCTGTGAAATCCTTCTCATTTCTGGAATCTCTCTGACCTTTCCTCTGCTTCCAGCCTCTTCCAGCAGAGAAAGCTCTCTGCTTTTAAGGCCTCATGAGATTAGATTGGGCCCATCTGGCAAATCCCAGGGCAATCTCCCTTTCTTAAGGGAGATTAAGAAATAACCTTAGTTACATCTGCAAAGTCTCTTTTGCCATGTAACAGAACATATCATGGGTTTCAGAAATTAGGACTTGGAGATCTTTGGGGACCATTTTGCCTATGACAGTTCTGAAAAAAAAGAGAACATGGTTTTATTTATCTGAGCAGGACACTTTCATAAGGCAAACTCTGAGCTGGGCCGGGCCATGATGTGACTCTCTCAGTCCTTTCTCACTGACTTTTATTAGTACCACCCATTACGGTGGCGAGGTGAGTGTTCACAGCAGTAAATATCGACCGGGCACTCACGCTATATGCAAGTGTGTTGATGAGGGCTCCCTCGCAACTCGAGGAGATAGGAGCCATGCTAGCCTGGGCTTCTTATGGGGAAATGAGGCTCAGAGAGACAAAATGTCTGAGAATGGGGGATCCAGGGTTCAGTCCACACCTGCCTAAGCTCTAAACCAAAATGTTCTTCTGTGAGCAGCCCCCACCTGTCTTCTCTCATTTCTCTCATCTATGTTCACTGAGAAGGAAACAGGAGGAACTACAAGTTTGTGATTCTCTAGTGAAAATATACTGTAGGGAGAGCTCTGGGAGGGCTGTGTGCTGAGAAGGGAGTAATGAAATAGAAGCAAGGAGAGCCCACTGCAGGACTCTGGGAAATGTGCTGCATCATCTACAAAGATGAAATGGAGCACATGTTCCTTAGCAACCAGGCGGATGCGGGGGCAGGTGTGTGCAGGTGGAGGAGCTGCCGAGGGAGTAATGAAATAGAAGCAAGGAGAGCCCACTGCAGGACTCTGGGAAATGTGCTGCATCGTCTACAAAGATGAAATGGAGCACATGTTCCTTAGCAACCAGGCGGATGCGGGGGCAGGTGTGTGCAGGTGGAGGAGCTGCCAGTGGAAGGCGAGCTGAGTTCCCAGTGCACAGAAGACCAGGAGACGCTGCTTCATCTTTCCCATTCCAGCCAGACTCTGTCACAGGCAGCTATGACACGCGTGCCTATTCAGGGTGGAGAAGTGCCTTCAATGGCATTGAGGATAAATATCCTACTGATCTCTCCGGAGCACAGCAAATTGTCAGTGCTGAGCAACCATTGTGTCTAGTTTCCATTTCTATGAAGTTTATATCTGATTTCATTTATATGAACTTCTAGAAAAGGGAAATCAAATCTGCAGTATCAGAGAGCCGTTGAGAGGTTGCCATGGGCCAGGAGTGGGATCAATTGCAAAGGCACATGAGAAAACCTTTTGGGGTGATGGCACAGCTGTATATGTTTATTGTTGTGTTGGTTATGCGAGTGTTCACATTTGTCAAAGCTCATCGGACTGTACAAACAGAAATGGGTGCATTTTACTGTGTGTATCTTATATATCAATAATAATTTACAAGAAAAAGGTGCCACAGCCTTTGCTTGAGAGAGGAAGTGTTGCAGGACTGAGTTAAATTCAGATCTTGCCGATGATTATTAGGTCGAGCCTGGGGCAAGTCACAGAGACTCCATATTCTGCTTTTCCATCATCAGAATGAAGGATATCTCAGGTGCTTGCTGGGTTCCACATAGCTCTTAGAAGGAACTACCAAGTGTGGTGTAAATGCTGAGTTGCAGTCTTGCATGCAAACGATGGACTGGTTTGGGCAGGTGGCTGTTAAGTAGCCACCCAAGTAAAGATGGCGATTAGATGCTGTTCCTTTTATCTGATGTTGATTTAGTATCTGCACAACAGCTGTCCTTTGAAAGATGAAACAGAAGCAAGCCAAGTCAGAAAAGTATGTGTTTCCTTACAGACTCCATGGTTCATGTCCTCCCCTTAATGGATGGGGTGGTGAGCTACATTGACGATTTCTTAAGAAGCCCAAAATGTGATCTCATCGAAGTCATATAGTGCTCTGATGCCTGTCTCTCCAGCTGAACAATGGCTTGGCAAGGTGTGGACTTGTGCCCTCCTTCAGACAGACCTGGGTTTGAATTCTACCATGTATTAGCTGGGGAAGACTTGGGGTAGTCAGTAGCAGTGAGCCTGGCAGGAAGGGGAGCCCGGAGTACCCATGGTCGGTAGACTCAGGAGCTGTGGGGCAGCTTTTGTCTCTGCCAGTGACTTGCTGCAGGAACTAAGGACAAGTTACTGTTCTCTCTGAGCCTCAGTTCTTCCCCTGAGAATTGAAGACAATCATAGTACTTACCTCAGTGCTGTTGTGAGGGTTGGATGAACTAATGCTTTTGAAACACTTAGAATATTGCCTGGCACACGGAAAGTCCTGCACGAACATTTGTCAAACAGAAGATGAAATGAAGTGATAACGTAAAACTTTAACGCTGGTTCGGGGTGTCATGTACTCATGTTATGTTGGACAGTATCATTCCTACTCTGGTGTCTTTACTATGGAAGATTGATGGAAACAGGGTTAGATTTTAAATGACAAGCATAATGACTTCTGTGGTCTGTAGTTGAGTCTTGTGTTACCATCTTTTGTGCCTTGGGTCTTAATGTTTTAAGTATATTTTTCCCACCAGAAAGCCGGGGTCAGCCTCATCTGTTCTCATTTCCATATGTCACATTTGCAGCCCTTTTGAGAACTAGAGTGGTCAAAAATAGAGGTAAATAAATGTTGATATTTTTAATTTTCCATGCAAATAAACTTCTCTCT
>NW_007727990.1:389943-391421 GCF_000696425.1 Galeopterus variegatus | reverse complement strand
TCTATATATCTCTCCAGAATTTTATAGCTCTCTGAGTTGATTGATAGATCTAAATATATCTCTTTCTTAAAGAGGTGCCAATCACTGCCTCCTATGAATGGAAAAAACACCGATAATAATGGACATTAGTGATATTATATTTTCCTTTCTGGGGTCCTTAGCCATGTATGCCCATGGAACCCTTTGTCAGTCTGTGAAATCTGTAGACCGCTTTTCAGAATAAGGTTTTTAATTGCATGAAGTAAAACACATAGGTGATAAAGGAAGCCAATTATATTAAGACACAATTATAAAACGAATGAATTATAGAGCAATATGTGTGCTATAATACAACCAGATCCATGACAGGACCCATGGGTAGGACCAATAACTGTGGTAATTTTGAAGTAACGATGAGCATAAATGATGTGTTGATGTAACACGGTATGAAATGATCTGTGATTTTCATTGTGGTCAAAGTCACAAGGACTGCTACACGTCCTTGTGGTTGTTGCCTACGTGCATACTGGAAGGAAATGATACATTTCAGTTACAGGCTAGTGAAAATAAAAATGTAATTTCTCACCATTCACATTCCCGGATCCAGGTGTACAGCCCGCTGCCTGCTTGATGTGGGTCCCTCCTGTTTCCTCCCCCCTCCCCTCCTTCTCTGCTCCTTCCTCTCTCCTTCTGGGGTAAGGAGCAGGAAGGCAGGGCCTGTCTCCCCAGCACCAGAATCCGCTGGTCTAAAAGGACCCCAGATTATATTCTTCTTGGTCATGTCTAGCAGTGCACTGATTTTTGCATTGGTCTGACTGTTTGTGTCCCTCCAAAATTCATATGTTGGAATTAGCATTCCCAAGGTGGTGGCTTTAGGAAGTGGGGCCTTTGGGAAGCAGTCAGGTCACAGGGGGCCCTCATGAGTGAGATTAGTGCCCTTATTAAAGGGACCCAGACAGTGCCCTGGCCCCTTCCACCATGTCAGAATGAGAAGTCCACGAGGAAGCGGCTCCTCACCAGACACCAAATCCTCGGACGTCTTGATCTCGGACTTTCAGCCTCCAGAACCATGAGAAATAAATTTCTGTTGTTTATAAATCACTTAGTTTAAGGAATTTTGTTATAGCAGCCCGAAAGGACTAAGACAATTTTCTTCTCAAAGACATTATTATTTACATCAAAGTAATGTGTCTTAGAAGATGGATCTCAGCTTGTAGCTGTTTTCTTAGAATCTCATCGAGTGCTATTTGAATATGAATTTCGCATGGCCCCAAATGTGAGAAACGGCCGGAATGGATCCAGGCTGCCCTCTGAGAGGTGGCACACGTAGCCCAAGGGTTTACAGGCCCTTGTTCCTGGCAACAATGACGAGGACCCCCACTCTAAGGCTGAGTTAATTAAAGGGCTTTAATAATCTGTGTTGTCACCCAGGGCAATGGAGGTGAGGCTGAGCACAGGGAATCCGCATGAGGCAGGAAGCAGTCTTGTTGTCACGGCAA
>NW_007727990.1:362565-389489 GCF_000696425.1 Galeopterus variegatus | reverse complement strand
GAGGTGAGGCTGAGCACAGGGAATCCGCATGAGGCAGGAAGCAGTCTTGTTGTCACGGCAACGGGTTGGTGGCCAGTCTGAGGGCACTGTTCAGGCCTGCGGTGTGAAGGAAACAGCTCTTCCTGAAAAGTGCTCTGTGGTTTTGTAATGCCATCTACGTGAAGATAGCATCTATCTGTTGCAACACACTTAAACAGAATCTAATGGAGAGAGAGACAGAGAGAGAGAGAGAGAGAGAGGAGAGAACAACACAGAGACAGACAGACAGACAGACTGACTGGGAAAGGCACCTCTGGCAATATTGCTGTTGTTAATATGAGGAAAAGGCATACTTCTCTTTGGACAGATTTGCTGCCAGGGCTGAGAGTAGGCTGTCCCTGTTTTCTCTCCCTGCTCTCTCCTTCTCTGAGCCTGGTCTGGAGGTTTGGAAAAACCAGACAGAGCAAAAGCTGCCTCCAGCCCGTGGCACCCAAGGCTGGTCTCCTCTTCCATTGCAGGGCTGCTATGTACAGTTGCACAGGTTGTGCTCTGTGCCAGGCACCCAGAGGAGGGTTCAAGAGTGCACCTGTATGCCTGATGAGCACCTGTGCCTACCTGGAGAGAGGGGATCCTTTTCTAATGTGAACAAAGGCACCAGGTGGGCTACAGCAGCCTGTTCCCTCGCACGTTTTCCATTTTGCAATAAGGGGCATGTGGATGATCTTAAAAAAATACTTATGTGCAACAGTAACTTCCTACCCTATCTCCTTACCTTCAAAGCAGACAGCAGAGACCAAGTCCCCAATAAGTAAACAGAAATGTACGGTGTCTCGAAGGTGGTCTTGGGATCTACGGTGGTCTTGGGATCTGGGTAGACTCATGGTGTGTCATGATCTCCCCTTCTCAGGGTCAAGATGACGGGCCTGGACTCTTCTGGGGGTGACAAGAAAGTTGGCTGTGCCACTCATGAGCTGGTTCCTTGGACAAGTCTTCACCTTAGTGCCTGAGCTTACTAATCTGTATGATTTGGTGGGCTGATGATACCGATTTCATAACTAGGGTAGTGTGAGCATTCAAAGAGATCAGTCTCATGGACTACGTGTGTGTGTGTGCATGTGCGTGTGTGTGTATGTGCGTGTGTGTGCATACATGCAGAGCCCTGACATCCCAGGGTGGGCCTCTCCTACCACACATGGCTGTGTGTGTGTGTGTGTGTGTGTGTGTGCACTTGCTTGGGACTCCTGTGGGTGCAGAGCCCTGACATCCCAGGGTGGGCCTCTCCTACCACACATGGCTCTGTGTGTGTGTGTGCACGCACACTTGCTTGGGACTCCTGTGGGTGCAGCGCCCTGACCTCGGGGGGCTTCCTCCAGGCGTGTCATCACTATCACCATGGGTGCTACAAGGTGCTCTCCAGACACATGAGAAAACCTCCATTTGTTCAAACTGCTTCCCCAGGCTGACCTGACCCCTGCTCCCAGGAAGGGGCATTTCCCTGTTTCCTGGCTCTTGGGATGCCTGGTCTCCCTACTGCCTGGGCAGTGCCAGCCCCCTCCTGAGGAGGGAAGTGTAGACCGCTCCAGCTGGCAGGAATCCCCGTGCTATGCATCCGGGTGGGGGGGCCAGCCCGGCGTGGGCTTCCCCAGCAGGTCAGACCAGCCCATGTTCCACCCCGGTCTGCCAGCCACGTACCCAGGGTTAAATCCACCTTCTCTGAATCCTCGCGTCCCCCTGTAAAATGTAGAAGAAAATATCCTCGATATCCAAGGTTGAGACAGAGCAAGGTAAATTGACTAGTGGGGTGCGGAAGGTCCTCCTACAGCTTCTAGAAAGTGATCATTGAATGTGAACATGTTGGTTCCACATTAACCTGTGTCATGAGTTACTGCCGTGCTGTGGACCGCAGCTCGCACTTCTCTGAACCTCAGCTTCCTCCATGGTCCAAGGCGGGGGGGGGTCTTGGCACTGTGAGCCCTAACATAGAGGGATAAAAATGAATCCCAGAAAATTGTATGCAACATGATAACCTTTTGTAAAAATGTAAAACAGCTAAAATGAAAGGGTGTGCTCTTGGGAATACATATATATGATACTATACAGTATTGGAAAAAAAAAAAAACGGCTGAACACAGGGTCAGAATAGCTGGTGCATCCATAGGAAGAGGGACACCTCAGAGGACATGAATTATGGTTCGTGTTCTGGGTCACACATTGCTTGGTGGCTCCCTGGGTTGAGCATATGCACACACACATGTGTTTCCATTGAGGAGGCGACGGTAACCTATTTCTGTGAACCTGAGATCAGAGAGAAAGAGAGAGAAGTATTTGGGGCTCTTTTTGGCAGTTTCATGAATGGCCTGCGTCTAACCTGTCACTCCGTGGAAAGGAGAGCTGTCTCCATTCACAACTGTTGGCAGATCAGAGAGAAAGAGAGAGAAGTATTTGGGGCTCTTTTTGGCAGTTTCATGAATGGCCTGCATCTAACCTGTCACTCCGTGGAAAGGAGAGCTGTCTCCGTTCACAACTGTTGGCGTGGCGATGAACACAAACGGAGATCGGCATGTCCTAAGCAGAGTCTGGAGGACTCATCCCTGGGACCATGCACTTCAATTGGGTAGCAAGAGGACATAAAGAGCAGCTCAAATGTTTCAGCAAGGCTTTAAATGAAATATCTACAAAATATCATTTTGCAGCTATATGGTTCAAAGCTGTTGATTTCTTCAGATGAGATAACGCCCGTTTATTTAGTAAAAGGAAGAGGAAGGAATATTTCTGGCGCAATAACCGGTTGCTTGCCCAGTGCTTTGCTCAGTGCGTTTTGGAGGTTGTCTTGTTTCAACCTCACAGCAAACCCCCTGAAAGCACAAATGTCATGGTGCTCTGTGTCTCAGTCGTCAAGAGTGCAGGTTCCCAACAGCGAGGGGCCTTGAGGATGTGAAGCGAGAGAAGCTCCCCTCTGTGTGGGGGTCATTGCCAAGTGGAGGGCACTTAGGAGAACCGGCGTGGCAGTTTCCTATGCAGAGAATACACACCGATTCCATGACCCAGAAATTCCACTACTGGGAAGGGGTTTACCCAAGACGGATGAAAACACGTGTCCGCAAAAAGACTTGCCCAAGAGTGTCCGTGGCAGCTTTCTGTGTCATAACCCAAATCTGGAAACAGCCCAGATGTTCATCCACAGGCAAACAATAGCAGTGTGTGGAATATTCAAACCATGGATGAATGAAAAGGAACAGCAGCATTCTATATGCTTTTATTTATATGATATTCAAGAACAGGCAGAGCTAATCTATGGTGATAGAAATCAGAACAGCATCCTCTGGACAGCGAGTGGATCAACTAGAAATGGGCAAAAGGGAATTTTCTAGGGGGATGGTATGTTCCATAGCTTGATTTGGGTGGGGGCTGCAAAGGTGTTTTTATTTTTATTTTTATTGCACAGGTGTTTAAATTTGCCAAAACATATTGTGCATTTCACTCTACAAAATTTTATCTCATTAAAAATTGTTTTAAATCTTAAAATCTTAAGAAATAAATTTTTAGCAACCTTTAAAAAGTGAGTGCATGTCCTGAAGTCAGACCGCCTGGGCTTAAATCCTTTCTCCACTGCATTTGTTTCCTGTGGCTGCTGTAACAAATGATCACAAATCTTATGGCTTAAAACAACACAAGTTTATTCTGTACAGGTCTGTAAGCCAGAAATCTGAAATTAGTTTCACTGGGTCAAAATCAAGGCACGGGCAGGCCTGGGCTTGCTCTGAAGGTTGTGGGGAGAATACGTTCCTTGCCTCTTCAAACCAGGAGCATAGCATCTTGCTTCAGTGGTCACATTGCCATCGTCTTCTGCAGCACAACTTCCTCTGTGTCCTTCTTGTAAGGACGCTTGTGACTGCATTTAGAGCATACCTGGATAATCCAGGACAATCTCCTTCTCTCAAAATCCTTAAATTACTTCTGAAAAGTGTCTTTAGCCATATAAGAGACTTTGGGTCCTGAAACATTCACAGGTTCTGGGGACTAGAATGTGTCTATGTTTCTGGGCCTGTATGCAGCCAGTCACAGGTTCTAGCTGTGCATCTGCAGGCGTCTCTTCACCCCTCTGGACCTCAGGTTTCTTATTTTTCAGAGTGGAGATAATAATAGTATGTACATCATAGCTGTGTGGATTAAATATAAAGTGCTTATCCAGTCGCATAAAGACAAATACTGCATGATTCCACTTCTACGAGGTGTCTAGAATAGTCAGACTCACAGAAGCAGGGAGTAGCCAGGGGCTGGGAGGAGGAGGAAACGGGGAGTTGTTGCCCAGTGGGTATAAAAGTTTGGTTATGTGAGATAAATACATTCTGTAGATCCGCTGTTCAACACAGTACCTATAGTTAACAGTACGGTATTGTGCTCCTTAAAATATGTTAGCAGGGTAGATCCATGTTAGGTGTTCTTACCACAAAAGACGAAAACAAAAGCCCACATGAACTCAAGGCAATGTTTAGAGGTGACAGATATGTTTAGTACCTTGATTGTGGTGATGGTATCCAGGTGCCTGCATATGTCCAAACTCACCAACATATATACATTAAATATGTGCAATTTTTGTATATCGATTATACTTTTAAACAGTTTTAAAAAAGAATATTCATCAGATTAAAAAACCATAAATAAATATATAAGTAAATAAACACACATAAATTGCTTAGCACAGGGCCTGGAACTTAGTTAAGTGCTCAATAAGGGATAACTATTATTATGACTATTTTATTGGCATCATCATTATTTTGTCCTTTAATTGTGCCAGGGACATGCTAAGTGTTGGGGATCCAAGGATGAAAAGACACAGTTTCTGTCCTCCAGGAGTTCACAGTCCAGTGGAGAGATGGAAATGCAATGTGTATCAGTCAGCTCCGCTGCTGTAACAAAACACCCAGCCTAGGCAGCAGGCGTGGGTCGTCTCATGGTCCTGAGGCTGCAAGTCTGAGGGCAAGGTGCTGGCAGGGATGGTTCCTCTGAAGCCTCTCTCCTTGGCATGTAAATGGCTGAGTCCTCCCTGTGTCTTCACATGGCCATCCCTCTGTGTGTCCGTGTCCTAATCTCCTCTTCTTATGGACACCAGTCAGATTGGATTAAGACCCACACCACTGACCTCATTTTCACTTAATCACCTCTTTAAAGACCCTCTCTCCAGATACAGTCACATTCTGAGGGACTGAAGATTAGGACTTCAATATGTCTTTTGGGAGGAGATAATTCAACCCTGCACACTCAGCACGTACATAGTGGTACTAGGAATGATGGCGACTCCATGAGCCTGCTTGGCTCTGTGGCTGCAGGAGGTGGGCGACAGCTCTGACCAGCTGTGAAGTTTCTCAGAAAGCGTTTGCTCCTCCTCCGAGGGGACCTCACTCTGGAGCAATCAGCTGGACTCCCAGACCCTTGAGAGGTGATGGCAGCTTCTCAAGACCTGCAAGATAGAGAAAATAAAGAAATATCTTAGGTTGTTTTCTGCAATCACCTATTGCCTATTTAGCTTCATTGAACTGAAGAAAGAAAAAGGAAAAGCAGCAACTTAGATCCTTATGACTTTTTATTTTTTGCCTCATTTAATAAAATGAAGGGTGGGTGGGAGCAATAATGAGGGTGGTCTGAAATAAATGCCTTAACTGTCCCCTGCATCTGGACAGAATGTACTGAAAGGAAGTCGTATATGTTTAATGATGTGTTTGTTAGTGTTCAAGTTCCCTGTGACTGTTTGGGGGACATTTCTTTAAAAGCAAGCTTTTAGGGAAAAAATCTGCTGGGTGTGGGTAAGAAAATGAGCTAATCCAGACCTCCATGAACACTTTGTGTATTGCAGCCCGTTCTGCTTTGGCTAAAGTGACAGAGAATCAGGTGACCTCACTTCCCACAGCGGTAAGTTGCACAACCTCAGAAGGAGGAATGGGGTCTGGTCTGGGGGAAGTTCACCCATCGGGAGCTTTTCAAGCCTCCGGGGCTGCTTGAATACTGTGTCTCCCTTTATAGAGTGAGCGGCTGCTGGCTGAAGGAAAGGGCTTTATCCCCAATCCCGCCCTTGTCATTTAGCTGATTAATTCAAAGCTATTTTCAAAAATATAAATACCTTTGAAAAAATATTTAGGGCAGGTCTTGCAGGCCCCCACAGAGGCTCTACAACAGCCCAGCTTCCTGGAGTGTCTCCTGATCTGCGGGCTGCCAAGTGAGGTAGTGTGCTAAGATTTAACCACTCTGTCCATCACTGATGGGACCTGTCGGTCAGTCATGGGTATTGGCACAGAACTCTGCCTAAGACATGTAGTAGGCTGGGTAATTCCCACTCCCCTCCTCCACAGAGGTCCACGTCCTCATCCCTGGAACCTGTGATCGTATTATCTTACATGGCAAAAGGGACTTTGCAGATGTGACTAAATTAAAGGTTTTTTTTTAATTAGGTGGGCCCTGAAGGGGTAGCAGAATCTGCCACCCCAAAACATGCCATGTTGGCATTGGAATTATTTTGAGTTGAAGGCAATTGAGAAGAAGCAGATAAAAGAAAAGCTCTCTGCTCTACCCTATTTGTCTAAAAGTAGGACATAAATTTGTAACAGTATCCCTTCTCCCCTCTCTACCAGGAAGTACAAAAGTTAATCACCAGAGACAACTCTAGACCTGAATCAGCTAGGAGAAGGCACCAGAGGGAACTACTAGCAACCCTTACTTAGTAGCCCTAGTCTGTGGTTAGTTTCCCCTATCTTTGCCTTCCCACAATTTGCAGCCACTAGAAGTTCAAAGTCCTCTTCCTCCATCTTGTCACTTCTCTACAAAGCTCATTGTCCTTTTGTTAAGATGCTATATGCACCAAGTCCTAACCATCCCTGGGCTCCTCATGCCTGCACACTGCTGTGTGTATGTGTGAGCACGACATCCAGGAGAGCACACTTCCTATTAATCTGTCTCACCTCAGTCTGATTTACAGGGCCCTAGCTGGACGGCCTGGGAGGGTGGAGGGAAGAAGTTCATTTCCTCCCCAACAGCCCAAAAAGTAAGTGTGTGTGTGTGTTTGTGTGTGTGTGTGTGTGTGTGTGTGTGTGTGTGTGAGTATGTGTTGTAGAGCCACTGAGTTCCTGGTAATTTGTTACAGCAGCAGCAAGGAGCCAACACAGCAGATAAAGGAAAACTGGATAGTGACGGATCAACCCACCTGTCGCCCTCCTGGAGAGTATGAGGAGGAGACCAACTGAGAATGGCTGAGGACACAGCAGCCATGCAGGCCACAGGCCTGTGACTAAGCAGAAGCCATGGGTAGGAGGAGAGACAGACAAAGGGCTGCCTGTGATGGGGACAGAGCCACCATCATGGTGGAGTAACAAAGAGGGAACTGCTGTCCCTTCTGCTCCTCCTCCTTGCTGCTCCCTTCCTGCACGTGCACACCCTGGCAGGGCTGGGCTGGTGGCTGGCGGGGAATGTCCCATTCATCAGATGTCCCTGTCAAGCATTTATGCCTGAGCATGAGGAGCCTGAGACACTCTTCAGCACACGGGGCTGCTGTGTGGAAGGAAGGGAACAGGGGGGCACCAGTGTGGGCTTGGGGCAGTACTGCTCACCACCCCTCCAGGAGAAAAAGTAAATTAAATCAATTTAAATTTAATCTGGTTTCTTCCCTACAAGGGAGATTTAATATGAAAGGGAGGGCCACAACCATTATCATAGCTGAGATTTATTTGCCCCTCGAGAACCAGATTTCTCCCCACTGGGGACAGCATTGCCCTCACTGAGCAGGCATGGGAAGGGGAGGTGAGGACATCGGTGAACACCAAACACGCACCCGAAGGCGTCCGGCATGCAGACAGCAGCTCGGGGCTTGGTGCATGGCCTGTTTGGGTGGAGTCTTTCCTGTTCACCTGAAAACATGGTTGTGTCTTGAGGCCCCGTTTTTTCTCAACCTTAAACATGTACAGGTTCTGCTATTCCAATAAAATCCCTCTTCTGTAACAGCTGATGATATTTAGGCTCAGTCAGACCTCTATCTTGCTTTTTGGAATGTGCAATTTTTGATGTGGGAAATGATTTCATTTCCCCTTGGATTTGCCACCATCCCATGGATGATGTTCTCTCTTTCCTTCTCCCCAGCCCCTAGTGAGGTCAAAGAAGATGGGTCTGTGACTTCTCACCTTCCTGACCTGCAAATGATAGCTGGTATTTTAGAATCTTAAAGTGCTGGGGCATCAGCCAGCTTTCTTAGGGCTCCTCTGGCTGGTCTCTGTCCGTTTGTCCAAAATCCTTCTCTGTCTTTCTAGAAACCTGATTATGTGAGACAAAAATTTTATATTTATGGCAAAATTAAAATCTTGGAAGATTAAAAATAAATATTCATTCATAGGCTGGGAAGTAGAATTAATGTCACATTTATTTAGCTAACATATAGTTGTTGAGCTCCAGCTGTGGCTAGGGCTGTGTTCTAGGCTCTGAGACCTCAGTGGTGGTCAAGGTGTAAGATTCTACACTCAGGAGTTTTCCATGTTTGGGCCTCCGTTCCTCACAGGTGAAATGCAGGTACTGAAGCCTAACCAACGTCTGCGCCTATGGCCTGTGTACGGGCCTAAGGGACAGGGACCTGCTGTTCATTGGGCTGTTGAATCAGTTTGGAGCATCTCACATGTTCTGGTTGCCATGTTTTACAAGAGATGTTGACCAATTGGATTCAGTTGGAGAGAAAACAGGCTGGGGAGGCCGCGAGAAGCATACCCTGTGAGGAAGGATGGAAATCAGGGGGCAGACAGTCTGGGAATGAGAGCCTTTCAAGTTACACATTAGCCGTTCTCAGAAATGTGGAGGAAGATTTTGGATACGAAGAGTTAGGTGTGGGTTCTGTGTTCAGGATAAGGAGTAGTGGGTAGAAATTGTGGAAAGGTGAATTTCAGCTCAGGAGAGGAAGCCAATGTGTGCTGGGCTGAATTATGCCCTCCCTTCCTGAAGATATCCACATCTTAATCCTTGGAACCTGTGCATGTGTCACTATATACGGCAAAGACTTTGTAGATGTGATTATATTAAGAGATATATCTTGAGATAGGGGATTGTCTTGGATCATCCGGGTGGGCCCTAAATGCAGTTGCCAGTGTTTTTGTAGGAAGTAGGCAGGGGGAGAGTCAACGTAGACAGTAGAGAAGGCCATGTGATCACTGGAGCAGGATGCCACACTGCTGCTTTGACAAGGGAGGAAGGAGCTGGGAACCAAGGAATGCGTGAAATGTAGCTCTGGGCGGTAGAAGAGGCAACGACACAGACTCTCCTACAACCCCGGGAGGAGCTGGCCCAGTGACACTGATTTTGGACTTCTGGCCTCAGGAACTGGGAGAGAGTAAATTGCTATCATCTTAATCCCCAAGGTTACAGTAATTTGTCACAGCAGCAAGAGGGAACCGTATACCACACTAGACACTTTCTTTGTGAGGCAGTGAGACCTCCCTCCCCAACAGCGATCAGCGACCAACTGCGTCTCAGACCGTGCCTGTGAGAGACAGGGTGGCCCTGGGGGGCAGTTCTCTTAGGAGACCTTCTGAGCCCCTCACAGCTCTGAGATGGTTGGATTCATTTGCAAAGGCTGCTCTAACAAAGTACCACAGACTGGGGGCTTAAATGATGGAGGTTTCTTTCTCACAGTTCTGGAGGCTGGAAGTCCAAGATCGAAGTGTGGCAGGGCTGGTTTCTCCTGAGGCTTCTCTCCTTGGCTTGTAGATGGCATCTTCTCCCTCTGTCCTCACGTGCTCATCCTTCTGTGTGTGTCTGTGTCCTGATCTCCTCTCCTCATAAAGACATCAGTCAGATTAGGGCCCACCCATGTGGCCTCACTTTACCTTAATCACCTCTTTAAAGACCTCACCTCCAAATATAGTCAGTTCTGAGGTACTGGGGTTAGGACTTCAACATATGAATTTTGGGGCCATAGTTCCATCCATAGAACTGAGTTGTGTTGACATTGTGATAATAGCACTGGCATGTCTATTTCAAGATATTCTTAAGCTTTGAATTTGGGATCCCTTATGGCCAAGTATAAAGGGGGAAAAATTCAAAAATAAGAACCCATGATGCCAGGAACTCCCTACAGCTTTAAGCCTCACATCCAGTCACTTCCAAGGGAGAGAACCCAGCTGGGTGTGTTCCAGCTTCCAGCAGCTCCAAGCAGCCCCAGAGCTGAGGGTGGTCTGCCCGCCCAGGTTTATGCTCTGGCGCATTCTGGGACTTCTCCCGAAACACAGCAAACCACACTTGGCTGTTCGTGATACATCAGGGCTTTGCCAGAAAGCTGGCCAAGGAGACGGCGAACCCACCCCACAGACAGAAATAGACGTTGCCTTGTTTTCCAATGTGTCACAAACGTGGAGGCATTAATTTTGAAAGGAGCCAAGCCAGCTTTATTACGGTCACTTTTTTCCTTGAACATAATCCTTTCTAGTATTCTGAGACCTTCCTTCCTATCCATCTATTAATGTTTTGGATGGGATAATTTTCTGTTGTGGGAGCTTTGCGTGCACTGGAGGATGTTAGCAGCATCCTGCCCCTACCTGCTAGATGCCAGTAGCACCCCTGCCCCATTTGTGCCAACCAAAAATGCCAATTTCCTCTGGGGGGAAAATACCCCCCTAGTTGAGAAGGTCCGATCTAGTTAAACAGTAGAGAAAAACAAAATGGGTGGAAAGTACAGCCCATAGGCCCCCGGGTGGTTCAGATCCACACACCTCCTAGGTGGTTCAGAAGCCCACACTCAGGGCTCCAAGTGAGAACAGAGAGAGCTCTCAGGGTCAGCCCCATGGCTCACTCAGGAGAGTGTGGCACTGGTAGTGCCGAGGCATGGGTTCGGATCCTATATCGGGATGGCCGGTGCACTCACTGGTTGAGCATGGTGCGGATCACACCTTGCAAGGGTTGCGATCCCCTTACCGGTCAGAGAAAAAAATAAAAAAAGAATAAAATAAAAAGAGAGAGAGCTCTCAGACGACACCTGGACAGCATTTTCATGCCTCCCCTACGACACTCTGTGCGAGGTGACTGTGCCCACTTCTGTAAACTCAGATCCCTGCACAGCCTTCTTTCCTTCCACCCCAGCCACAAAACACTGGTTGCTCCTAGCACACCCCAGAGCCTCCTGCCTCAGGGCCTTTGCACCTGCCCTTTCTCCCCCACACAAAGCTTTGTTCTTTTTCATCACTGAGGTCTGTTGCCTGATCACCCATCTAAAACTACCCCCAGTCCCTCCTCAGGACAGCACCCCATTTGGTTTTCTTCATAGCACATGCCATTATTTGAAATCTGTGATTACTTGTTTAGTGATTTCTGTCCCTAGATCCTCAGCTCCATGAGAGTGAGGCCTGTGTGTCTTGTTTGCCGCCAATTCCCAACATCTGGAACACTGAGCAGGAATTCAGTAAATAGTTCTGGAATGAATGAATGAATAAATAAATGAGTGAACGAAGCCAGCAGTTCACCTAAGAGTGTCAGTCAAAAGACCAGATGGTCCTCTTCATCAGTTGGCTTTTCCCACAGCCCCTTGGGCCTGGACTGGTATCCTGCTAAAGTGCAGACACTCTTGGGATTGATCACCTTTTCTTGGGACTGGTGGAGCACTGCCCAGAGGATGGGGGTCCTCAGGGCTGAGGGCAGATGGCTGGAAGACACGCCAGTACAGGATCTGTAGGAGGGCTTGGCGGGGCTGCCCCTGCCCATGTCCTTTCCTCTTGCTCTTCACAGCCAAGATAGTTCCCAAAGGTCAGGGAGGTGCTGGCAGCAGCTGCCCTCCATTCCAGAGCAAGGAACACCCACCCTGGCATTCTGAGCACCAGAGGTTTTCCCCCGTGTTCTCCAGGGTCAGTGTTGGGCTTTTTAAATTTCTGTGCCAGGATCCAGCCATCGCCTGCCTTCCACAAACACAAATGTAGAATTCGTTGGGAGGGGCTCTCCTGTGGCTTATCTTAGGACCTCCAGAAGAAATCTCATCCTTCTTTCTGCCTAGACTGTAGACGCAGGGCAGAAAAGGAGTGAGGATGGGGAAGGTCAAGAGAGTGGAACTGAACATAGACATGCCCCATAACAGCTTGGTCATCACTGGTGTAATATGGCACCCAGCCCTGTATCCCAAGTGGCAGTAACCCAACCCTGCCAAGTCCCACACAATTCCCTCTGGATTTGCACTTATAAGGTGCTTCCGCCAGCCCTAGCCAAAAAGGACCTCCCTAAAGAGGTGTCCTGGAAATGGGTGGGAATTGGGTTCTTATCCATCTCCCCACCTCCTTTGTCCCCAGGGTTCATCTGCTTGGCAATGTCTAGAAGTGGGAAGGGCAAAGCCAGCTGGGTGTGTTAGCATCACTCCAAGTGAGTCCCAGTGAGGACAGTGGGAATTGCCTGCAGGAGGGAAAAACATGACAAAGTTTTTATTTTTTAAAGTTTACCAACAATTTGGTCTATGTTTGATCAAATCAGTCCTCCACAACTCCTACTTTACCAAAATTTATCTAGGTGCATCATAAAGAGAGAAACTTGATGAACAAAATGTTCTGGACAAATTGAATTAACAAGATGATAATACATTTCACAGGGATTATGTTTGGAATGCTATGTTGGTCACTCACCCCACTATATACATCTTTTAATGTGTCATTCTGAAAATTGTGACGTGCCTTAAAAGGAAAACATGAAAATGTCTATGAGATGGGCATTTCTTACATCTTCAGTCATGGCAGAAACACTTTCAAAAATCAAGTTCTCCAAAGATCTTTATTCTTGCTGCTTTGTTTTTTATGGGAAACTCAAACAGCAGAATACTTCTTTTGATGTTTGAGTTTTGCGTAGCTCATTGTTCTTGAAGGGGGCTCATGAAGTCTTTTATCACGAGCAACCTTGCTTCACTGGAGTTATCAAAAATTACCTAACAAACAAAAAGCTTCTTAGAAATGTGGACTGGCCTTACAGTTGAAAATGAAAGAGTGGTTTTTAGATTACGGTTAATTTTATGGCCAAATGAAGGCCCATGCTACTTTGAACACCCCGCAGTTGACAGTTTATTACACAAGAACAAAGTGGCAGGGTGTATACTTATGTAACAGCTACGATAACATTCAACAAATCTCAGGAGCCATCACATTTCTACAGTTGAGACTTTTTCCCAAGAAGGAAGTCTGCACCTGCCCCCTGTCAAGACTGTCTACTGCACGGCCCTAAGAAAACCACCGAACTCAGATGGAACCATACCAGTTTTGTGATGAAATAGGACTTCAGCCTGGGCAAGCATTAGCTTTGAAGAACAAGAGCTGGGTTATTTATGGAGTAGCAGTGTTGGTAAGATCAAAAACAAGCAAAGGGAAGCCTCAGGCCACCAGGATTTCTCGAAGTCTGCTCTCAGAGAAAAGAGAACTTTTTTTTATTGTGGTAAAATATGCATAACATAAAAATTTACCATTTTAACCATTTTTAAGCATATGGCTCAGTGGCATTAAGTGCATTAACAATGACACAAGCATCACCACCATCTGCCTCCAGAACTTCACCCCTGTACTCAAACTCTGTGCTTATTAAATAACCCCACACTCCCCCAGCCCCTGGCAACCCCACTTCTACCTTTGTTCTCTATGCATTTGACAACTCTAGGGACCTCATGTAAGTGGAATCATACTGTATTTGTCCTTTTATGGACTGACTTATTTCACTTAACATAACGTCCCCAAGTTTTATGCATACTTGTAGCAAGTGTCAGAATTTTATTCCTTTTTTAGGCTGAATAGTATTCTACATTTGGCTTATTCATTCATCAGTCATTGGACACTTGGGTGAAGACAGAATTTTTTGTATTACTAGCTCATACATGGACAAGACTTACTCTAAAGAACATTTAAGGCAACTTAATGAAGAATTTTCCCAACTTCTTTAATCCTGTGGTAAAATAGGTGATGAAATACAAAAGTGGGCAAATAGCCTGTAGTTAGACACACTAAATATGTAAATAGGAGTGTCATTTCTTCCCTCCCCCAGTGTTTTTTGTTGTTGTTCTGGAAGAATATTCAGGGTACAAAGTCTACATTTCAAAAATAGAATTTATGAGTCTAATCATCTTAACAGGGAGCATAAATGCCAAAACAGCCTCTATGAGTCATTTCTTGGATTCTAAAAGGAATTCATTTAGGACAGGAGTTTTCTCTTCTTTGAGGTTTGTTTAAGAAGTTTCAAAAGCAAACAGCAAAATAACAAAATGCCTGGAGCCACACATCTCAAAGCACCTTTCAAAATAGCAGCCCTGATACCAGAAGCCTGGGGCTGGCTCTGGGCTGGAGGGGACTCCGTTGCTCAGGCAGGCCAGGCTCACCGACCTCTATTAGACTTAAGGAACCACCGATACTGAGGAAGGGGTGGGGTGGTGGAGGAGGGAAGTATGAGAAAGGAAACAAAAGGATCTGGGGGCTTTGTAAAACCCAAGATCATTTTGGGAAAGAAATCCCATCCAATAGCACTAAATTGATTTTTCTGATTTTTCTATTTCTAGCTATCTGCCAAAGTCTTGAGCAAGCTTAAATGTAGGGCTTCGGTTGGTTGCTGTGAGTTACATCATTTATGCCACCAAGGGAGCCAGTGTTCCCAGCTGGTCCAGATTTTCCAAATGTCCTGGTCTCTGCAGCACCTACCCGTCCCTCCCTCCCCGAGTGTGCTCTCCTGGGCTCTTTCTCCCACCAGGAGGGCTTGATGCCATCAAGGTTTCTTCTCCCTGGTGTTTAAAGCCAGCACTGAATTGTCTCATGGGCTCAGCTTTACCCATCCCCTGGGCCTGGGGAACCAAACCTCCTGGTCAAGAATATTCAGGCCCATGTCTACATTACCACCTCTACTCCAGTAAATCAGGGTGAATACCCACCAGGGGCTCCGGAATCTGCACATCAGAACAGGCGTACTTGGTGACTTCCACTTTGTGGATCCGTGTGGCCAAGTGTGACCAAGTGTGATGGTCACATTAGCTCCTTTTTCTCCATGATCAGGTAAGTTTGGTGATCAAATAAGTTTGGAAAATACTGGATTAACCAATAGCTTATGGTATATCTACTGCAGGAATTATCAGAAATTTAATGTGCATTGGGCATCTCCAGGAGCTGGATAAGGATAACATGTTTTCCAAATATATTCAACCATCAAGTACTCTTATCAAGGAGCATCTCCCTGAAGCAGTGTCCTCAGAACACACCTAAGAAAGCCCCAATTTAGACACCTGTTAAGTCCAGTAATTTAACAGTGTCCAACACATAGTAGGACATCAACAAAGTATTATTGGTGTTTTAGGGACCACATATGGAGTGCACCAATAATCCGAGTCTTTCTTTCCTACCCCACCCTCAGGGTCCCCCTACTCTGTAATGCCAGCTTGGTCTTTATCTTTGGTATCAGGAAAGGAAAGGAGAGGGGGTTCTGGGAAGGGAGAAACTGGTGAGATTTCCCAAGGAAAGGTTTGAGAACTACTGCTCATAAAAAGAGTGGAAGCAAAAGGGCCCCGTGAGAAAGGGCAGAGTTTGTTTGGAGAGAAGAGAGTCCTGAAGAGCAGAAATATGAGATACAGACAGAAGGCTGGAGAAAGAAGGTAGGAGTTTTGCTGGATGCTGGGATGGAATTTTCCTTTGGCCTTTTTGAGAGAATTCAGTGGAGGCTCCACTTGCTCCTTACTTGCTTTCTTATTTGGCTGCTGTGTTGTTTGGCTTTTGTCTCAGGCACTGTGCCACGGCTGGCCTCAGGGGGCCCACAAATCAGCCCAACTTGATGCAGGTTTCACCAGTAACAACATGCACTGTTCACTGTTACTGTTATCACTATCCATCCGTACATCTTCTCACTTGCTGTCCCTAAGAGAGGATACTGGGATTGGAACCGTGGATCTCAGGTTTATCAGGTTGGAACAGGACAGTTCACTAGATGGCTGGTCACCTTGATTGAGTCAGAGGCCACCTAAAGAAATCAAATCTCTAAACCAGAGTGAAGAACTGGCCAAAGAAAGGAAAACCTAAACAATTCAAGGGATTCTCCTTCCCAGAGTCTTGGACAGCAAGGTGAGCATTTATTTCAGGGGGATTAAAGCTGACAGGCCTCCTCCAGTCTCAGCTCTGGTGTGAAGAAGCAGGAGTACCTGTAGGGGATCAGAGCAGGCCTGAACCCTGGATCTTTCTCCGTACCCACCCCCCAATGGAAAATGATCACGTGGATTGGTTCTGCCACACTTAGATTCCAGTGGGAAGTTGGCATCTAGGAGGTCTGTTCTGCCCAATTTTAAGAAATTTGTTTCCTGCTTATAATTTCTGCCTACAGCAACTCTGCATGTGATTTCAAAGCACCTCAAGCCTTGCTTTGAAATCAATCTCCAAAGCACAAAAGAAATCTTTTTGCACCTTTTTTCTTCAAGGGGCTTCCAAATCAAGGATCTGATAAGTACAGTTGATGATTAAACTTGGTGAGGCGGAGAGCTTTGATTTGCTTTCACAAAGGTTCTTTGAGATTTGTTGAAAACCAGAATGTGTTTGCTTATTTTTGTTTGTCTCAGGCTTTTTGGTTGAAGACCTTGATTTAAGTCTTGAAAGCACTGAGGTTTACTGGAAGGTTCTGCAGGTTGAACTGGCCACTCTTGGTACAGATTGCTGAAGGGTTTCAATGAAACAGTGATCACCACCCCCTGGGGAGCCCAGGGGTGATTCACTAGCCAAGGACATTTTTGGAAATGATTTGCATATTGTATTAGTCCGTTTTTGTTGCTTATAACAAAGTGGGTGATTTATAAAGAAAAATGAAATTTATTGTTTACAGTTATAAGCAATAGTAAGGCTGGGAAGTCCAAAGTTGATCTGGTGGTGGCAACAGTGACCCCGGAGTCTCACATTGCAAGACCGTGGTAGCAGAGACAGTAGAGAGAGCAAGAGAGACAGACTCTCTTTCTTCTTTTAAAGCCCTCAGAACCACACCCCTGACCACCATTTTTAATCCATTCACTACTGCATGGTCCTACAACCCAATCACCTCGTCAAGGTTCCGCCTTTTAATTGCCATAATAGGATTTCCCACCCTCTTAACAGTCACAGTGGGGGCTAAGTTTCTAATACATAAAACTTGGGGGACACAATTCAAGTTCCAATGAGTTTTGGGAGGACATAATTCAATCCACTACATATATGATGTAACTTTCAATATTTTAATTTCTTAATTGTAAAATTAGAATAGATGAAAAAACAATCAAAAACCAAAACCGAAGGGGGCATGTGGCGGCAGCCTGTCTGCATCATTTCTCAACAGGTGGTTTTGCCTTTTGGTTTTGGTTGGATGTCAGCTTCATGGGCAGGATGGGCATATCCATGTGCAGGTCAAACAGCCAGCGGATTTTGACCAAAATCCAGGCCAAAGAGAAGCGGTGACTTCTCAGATTCTTTCTTTATTACTTATTCATTTGTTTTTTCACTTTGCAAAGTTACCCGGTGCCAGATAAGTCTCCGGCAGTTCAGACACTCATGTGGCAGCATTTTGAGATGCACTTTCATTGGCCCCTCCACCCAGAGAGGCGCACTCAGCCAGCACAAATGCTTTTCACATATGAAATGTAACTTTCTTTTGTAACTTAGATCAGGCTGGAAAAAAAAAAAAAGTCAACCAGTATAGAAAGGTTCTACAGTGGGAAACAAGAGTTCCCCGCCCTGCACACCCCATTGCAGGGTGGTTCCACAGAAATAGCCATTTGAAATGAAATCTTGTAACTATTTCTGTTTTTAGTCCTGATGGTAAACACCCCCAGGTTGCTAAGTAATATATGTACACCACTTCAAAAATCCCGTTTCAGGCATTACTGGTAGACTTTCTGCCATAGGAAACCAGGATCTGCTTCCTCCGTCCACCTGCTAATATAGTGCTTACACTATTATGGGTTCTTAGCTGGTTGTTTTGTAAGTTTAGATAATAAGCCTTGATTTGATGTTTCTTGAACAGTGTCTCTCAGGCCCTCAGTTTGAAAGATGATATTAGAGCTCCTGCTCCCCCACTTCTCCCCACCCTGGAACTGGCTGGCTGTGGAAGCCACGTCAGCTCTCACTGGCTCTCCTCTCCAGAAGCCAGAAATTTTCCTTCCTCTTGCCACCAAAGGATGCTAATTTAGGACCAGTCATATACAGCACTACTTATCTTCAGAATCCTGGGATTTTGGCATTTGGAAAGGCCTGGAATATGCTTTTTTAGTCTGAGAAATGCACTCTAAGTCCTACAGAACAGGTGACCTAAAGTGGTGGCTCTGGTTCATGCATTTGTCAGGCAGGTTGTCTGAGAAATGCACTCTAAGTCCTACAGAACAGGTGACCTAAAGTGGTGGCTCTGGTTCATGCATTTGTCAGGCAGGTTGTCTGAGAAATGCACTCTAAGTCCTACAGAACAGGTGACCTAAAGTGGTGGCTCTGGTTCATGCATTTGTCAGGCAGGTAGTCAGTCATGAGCAGGTGGGGGGGATGGAAAACTGACTTCGCCCATAACTCTGCCCAGACCCACCCTTTTGAGGCCAACATTACGGAAGAAAGACCCCACAGTCTAACCACAGGGGCTCACCAGGGTCTTCCCAGATGAAGGGACATGTGTGGAAGGGACATTTTGAGACCTTAAGTACCCTTGGGACATGCTAATGCTTACTTAAATACATATGCAATCCATAAATACATATCATTATAACATGCTGAATTATGGGTAGAGAAATAGGCATTAGAAAAAAGATTATATAGCCCCAAATGTCAACCAAAGGTGTCAATCATGCTTACAAATGCATATGCAAATTAGCAGAATAAAACAGATATGAACTTTTACATATAAGGCTATTCACCGCTTGAGGGAATGGCCCACTTTTCTCTTCAAGTGTTTCTTTCTTCCTATATTTTCTATACTCATTAAAGCTTTGCTGCGGCTGTTGATTTGGGTTTCTGATGCTTCACTGACCTGAAAAAGAACCGAGCCTCCTGGGACCCAAGTGTTTCTTTCTTCCTATATTTTCTATACTCATTAAAGCTTTGCTGCGGCTGGCTGTTGATTTGGGTTTCTGATGCTTCACTGACCTGAAAAAGAACCGAGCCTCCTGGGACCTTCATCCCCCATAACACAACGACAACTCAAACACAGAAATAATTTAAAAAGGGGTACCAGTTTGCAGCCAACCCTACGGAAAACATAACATATTAAAGTTCAAAGGTATCATCAGAGGCTAGAATTCACTCATTCAACAAATGTCAGTACCTGGCGAGCTCTTGCTGTGTATAATGCATATTGCCTTTGTCATCGCAGTCCAGTCCCCCGCCCCCAGCCTTTTCAGGTGCTTTCACATATTTCTAATTCCAGGGGTATTTATTCAGTTTACTGTTTCAAGAAAAAGGAGGTCTTCTTATATAGGTACAACCGGACACGGCCTGTCCAGGCAGAGGCCCGTGAGCACTCTGGTGAGGGTGCAAAAAGCAGAGAAGAATATTTTGTTTCTTTCTAATTTTTATATGCAGGTGGGGATGAGATAGGGTTCACTCCTCTTTAAGCTCCTTGTGTTTGTTTGGTTAAAATAAGCACATCTATCGCCCCTTCCCCCCCTCTCTCTCCCGTTCCCTCTCTCCCTCCCTCCCTCCATCCCTCCTCTTTTTCTATCATCAATCCCTGTTTCTAACTAAAAGACCTAGAAAACAAAAGGACAAATTTTAATACCTTTACAGGCATCTTTTGATTAGCTCAGTAAATAAAACAACCAAATTATCATTTGATTTTTCTAAGGTACACACAATTTATTGTGCGGGGGAAAAAAATCCAGGCCAAAGAGAAGTACCTACTATGGACCAGTATTTTGCAGACAACATCTCATTAATCTTTACAACAGGCCCACCAGGGGAGGTGTTTGTTTAGAGTAAATGGCTCAGGCAGCATTTGACCTCCTGAGCTCTTGCTACTGCAACCAGTGCCACTGGCTGAAAACAGCCCGTTTACACCTAACACGAATGTATTTTGGTTGTGCAAAATATGCACTTACATTGTGCTGAGAAAGAGTCCATCTAAGTCCATCCAACTAGTATTTCAAATCACCTTAAATACAATTCACCTAGATAAACTGTCCTTGAAAATGACATCTGCACCGAGGTCATGGCTAGTACTGAAAATATGCCAACATTTAGAAAATGGTTTTAGTTAAAATCCCAGATCTAGAAAAAATGAAAGTGGGTAAGATTTGCAAAGTGCTAGGTAGTTCTCATTCCATCTTCTGCAGTTGTCCGTAGGGTGTCACCTATAGCTGCTCCTTATTGCTGTGTGTATTTCTGGCTTCAGAGTGTTGTTTTTAATCTTATGGAAAGATCCCCCCACTTCCCCCTTGTGAGGCACTGTGAAGATCTTGCCTGGAGGGAGGTGTGCTGACCCCTAGAAATGAGCCACCGCTGTGAGCACGAACCGCATGGACACGAAGCGCCAGCGCAGGGGTGGGCGCTCCCTGGCCAGCTGACACCTGCTCACGGCCACCTGGGCCCTGCGCCGCCTCTCCTCCACCTTCCCTGACCCCGCACACCTGGACAGCTGCTCCTTGACTCCGGACCTGTTCTGCCCTTCTTGCTGGGACAAGAGCAAGTCCCCTGGATAGCGCACTGGGGTGCCCCTGTCCCCCATGTGCCCAAGCCGGGGTGAGCCACTCACCTCTTCCCTCCTCTGCCACGGGGGACCTGGCTTTGCCACCTCCTCAGGCGATGTGGGTGGCTTGATTAGTTAATGTTTGCGCAATTCTTTGAGGACAGGGATCCTCTGTGAAAGCTGCTCTCGTTGTGCTGGTGACGATGGCACCACATGCTCTAGTCTTTCTGGTGGAGAGTGGCTGTCATGTTTCCTCTTCCCTTCTTTTTTGTGAAAGCCCAGTAGGCTTGAGTGAGCTAAACAGCTCCTCTGATGGACATGGGATAAAGCCCATTGGGAGAGAGAGACAGGGGTGTGTGTGTGTGTGTGTGTGTGTGTGGTATATGGTCTGTAGTGTGTGTGTTCTGTATGTGGTGGTGTGTGTGGTATGTCTGTGCATGGTATGTACGGTTGTGGTGTGTGCAGTGTGTGATGTGTGATGCGACGTGATGTGTGACGTGTGATGTGTGTGTGGTGTACGATGTGTGACGTGATGTGTGACTGTGATGTGTGTGTGTGGTGTACGATGTGTGACGTGATGTGTGACTGTGATGTGTGTGTGTGGTGTACGATGTGTGATGTGACGTGATGTGTGACTGTGATGTGTGTGTGGTGTATGATGTGTGACGTGATGTGTGACTGTGATGTGTGATGTGTGTGTGTGGTGTACGATGTGTGATGTGACGTGATGTGTGACGTGTGATGTGTGTGTGGTGTACGATGTGTGACGTGTGATGTGTGATGTGCGTGTATATGTGTGTGTATGTGTGTGTGTGTGGTGTACGACGTGTGATGTGTGGTGTGTGTGTGAGAGATGTATGATGTGTGACGTGTGATGTGTGGTGTGTGTGTGAGATGTATGATGTGTGACGTGTGACATGTGATGTGTGGTGCGTGCACACGCTCTCTTCCCTTCTTTTTTGTGAAAACCCAGTAGGCTTGAGTGAGCTAAACAGCTCCTCTGATGGACATGGGATAAAGCCCATTGGGAGAGAGAGACAGGGGTGTGTGTGAGTGTGTGTGGTATATGGTCTGTAGTGTGTGTGTTCTGTATGTGGTGGTGTGTGTGGTATGTCTGTGCATGGTATGTACGGTTGTGGTGTGTGCAGTGTGTGATGTGTGATGCGACGTGATGTGTGACGTGTGATGTGTGTGTGGTGTACGATGTGTGACGTGATGTGTGACTGTGATGTGTGATGTGTGTGTGTGGTGTACGATGTGTGACGTGATGTGTGACTGTGATGTGTGATGTGTGTGTGTGGTGTACGATGTGTGATGTGACGTGATGTGTGACTGTGATGTGTGTGTGGTGTACGATGTGTGACTTGATGTGTGACTGTGATGTGTGATGTGTGTGTGTGGTGTACGATGTGTGACGTGTGATGTGTGATGTGTGTGTGTGGTGTACGATGTGTGACGTGTGATGTGTGATGTGCGTGTATATGTGTGTGTATGTGTGTGTGTGTGGTGTACGACGTGTGATGTGTGATGTGACATGACGTGTGATGTGTGATGTGTGTGTGTGGTGTACGACGTGTGATGTGTGGTGATGTGTGACGTGTGATGTGTGTGTGGTGTACGATGTGTGACGTGATGTGTGACTGTGATGTGTGATGTGTGTGTGTGGTGTACGACGTGTGATGTGTGGTGTGTGTGTGTGAGATGTATGATGTGTGACGTGTGACATGTGATGTGTGGTGCGTGCACACGCTCGCGCACACGCGCCCTCCCCGGCAGCAGGTGGACCGGGCTGCACCGCCAGGCTTCAGGCGGGCCGTGGGGGGAGGAAGGCCGTCGCCGGCGGGCACGGGGCCGAGTTGTCCCTGGGGGTGACGCCCCTGTGGCCGCCCTGAACTTTTGTTCTGAGAAGCCGCCCACGCTCCCGGGCTGCAGCCAAGAGCCACGCCGCCCACGCGGGAACGAGCAGGCGCCGCCCACGCGGGAACGAGCCGCGCCGACATGGAGGCATTAGCTTCCGCCTGACAGACAGGTTTAAAATTTATTTTTTTCTGAAACAGCCTGAATCGCTTCTCTTCGTCGTCGTCGTGAATTCACGCCGCCCACGCGGGAACGAGCAGCGCCGACATGGAGGCATTAGCTTCCGCCTGACACACAGATTTAAAATTTATTTTTTTCTGAAACAGCCTGAATCGCTTCTCTTCGTCGTCGTCGTGAATTCCGCAGACCTAATCCGAATCCCCACCGCCAGTGCTCTCCTCTCCCCAACCCTGTCCTCCTCCGATAGCCTGCGGGGACCGCCCCTCCCCCAGGGGACCGGCAGGCTGCTGTCCCTTCATCAGGATCGTGCAGTGGCCGCACCCGAATTCTTCTGAATGAGCCGTGGCATGAGGACGGCTGGCGCTGCTCTCTCTGCAGCTAGGGAACGGAGGGCAGGAACCTACACCTTTCGCCCTTCACACCGATCACAGCTGTTGCTGAGGAGCAGCCACAAGTGTCCCCCAACTTCCTGCTAAGGCAGAGCAGTCAGAGACAGTCTCCGGGCCTGTGAAACAGTTTCCCCCGCACAGCTCCAGGTGGGGGTGGGAAGGGCAGGCCGCGGGGAGTGGGGGAGGTGCACACGATGGCAGCCCCGGGGACTCAGCAGTGCCAGGAAGGACACTGCCACTGCGGCAGCACTGCCACCCTCCGTAAAGCTCAGGCTGGGAGCAGAGCAAGGAGTTTGTTGGTGACGTGCTCCATGTTCTCTGAACTTCCTTCTTCACTGTCCATGGGTGGAAAAACAGGCTGAGGTTGTTTTTAAAAAATCAAGATTCATTCACATATGGTACAATTCACCGTTTTAACCACTTTAAGGTGTACGATTCAGTGGTTGTGACTACATTCAAATTATTGTGCAACCATCACCACTAATTCTAGAACATTTCTGTCACCCCAGAAAGGAGCCCAGTGTTCATGACAGTCACTCTGCATGTCCCCTTATCCCCCCAGCCTCTGGCAGTCAGGAATGTGCTTTCTGTCTCTATGAATTTGCCTAGTCTGGACATTTCATGTAAATGGAATCACACACCGTGTGGTCTCCTGTGACTGGCTTTCTTTTTTCACTTACTGTAATGTTTTCAAGGTTCATCTGCTTTGTAGCGTGGTTGGATAGTATTTCATCCTATGGCTAGACCACGTTTTGTCAATCTATTTGTCAGTTGATGGACAGCTGTAGCTTGTAGTGTCCTTGCTTTGTGGGACCCACCTAGCTTCTCCTCCGCAAAGGCAAGGGGTCTGTTGTCCACCATTGGCAGAACTTTCCTGTAGGTGTGGTGTGCTGTGCCGATGTCCTTGCTGAGCAAATAACCAAGGGGCACCTGAGTATTGGAATACTGGAGTGGAGATGTTTGCTCTGCCACAGACCAAGTCACTGTGTAGTCTTTCGGCAGCCCCGTTACCTTGCTTGGCCTCAGCTTCTTCATATGTGAAATGAAGGGCTTGAACTAGTCTGGTCTCTAGTATCTCTTCTGGCTCTCACACTTTAAGCTATTTCAGCAAAGCGATTAATGAGCAGCCTCATATGACCATTTTGGAAAAGGTACAGGGGAGCAGGCTATAGACTGACATGGTTAGGTGCTTCCGTAACTGAAACTGTTCTTTAAACAGTCAAAGGCATTTTACCAGGTTTCCAAACAACAGAAAACTGCATTGAATGACAGAGAAGGAATGGCAGGCCAAATTAAACCAAAGAAAATATAACTGGGACAGATGTAAAGTCTGGCGTTTAGCTCCAAAACCCACAGAACAGCTATGGCTGGGGGAGATGTGTCCAGACAGTGCCATTTATAAAAGGGTTTTGGTTGACTGTAAATAGATCTCATTATGAGTCACCACTGGGGTGAGATGCTTAAACAACCAGTGTGATTTTAGATTATATTAATAGGAGTATAGTGGCTGGAACAAGGGAGGTGACATTGGTGAGACCCCCTCTGGTGTGGCTGCCACATTATGAGATCGAGGCCACCAACAAAAACAAGCCTGCAGGAGGATGGGTAAGATGGTGGGGAGCTCCAGAACATGATGTATTAGGAAGAGCGCGGGGTTCGGGTCTGCAAAGAACAAGACAGAGAGAGTGTTCCCATACGTGAAGAAACACCCTTTTCATCTCTGAGACGAAATGAATGGCGCTTAGATGTGCTAGGGGAGGGAGAATGGCCAAAGGAATGGCCTGCCAGGACTGTGGGATTAGACCTGATATGCAAATGCATGGTTCTCTTTAGTACCAGAAACTCCCAGAGGTAATTACTTTCTGAGGCAATCAGCTATCTCTAAAGACACCTAAGCCCTCATTTGAATCAGATGGGGTTATTCACAGCAATTTGAAGTCACTTTGAAAGCTGGTTTCTTCCTGAAACACCAGCCTCGTGCCCTGGATGACAAGCCAGTTGCAGGGCTGGGCCCTGCCCGGGATTGGAGAAGCCGGTTGCAGGGGTTGTCTCTCGTACCCTGAGAATTTCATGAGGAGGAAAGGGACCCCTATGGCTGCTTCCTACTCTAGGCGTGAAAACCTTCTAATATAGCACAGCTGGCCATTTCTCCACCAAAGTAGCCTCGGGCTTTCTTCTGCAGGCAAAGTGTGTGGTCGGTGAGTTGGGTGGCCTTGCTGTTCCTGGAGATGGCCGGTGACATTCTCAATGTCAATGGTCAGTTCTTACAGACCCTGATGGATTCCAGTCACAGGTGGCCAAACAGTGCATCCCAAGGCCTGGGTCAGGCTCTGCAGAGGTCAATGTTCAAAAAGGAGCCCTTTTGACATAGATGTTTTTAAGTGGCTGAAGTCTCGGACAGGCCAAGCTGAGGTGACACTCTATAGTGGCCAAACAGTGCATCCCAAGGCCTGGGTCAGGCTCTGCAGAGGTCAATGTTCAAAAAGGAGCCCTCTTGACATAGATGTTTTTAAGTGGCTGAAGTCTCGGACAGGCCAAGCTGAGGTGACACTCTATGAATTGTTTGGACACCACGCTCCTCCTTGCTGTGCTCAATGTAAGTAGAAGGCAAGGCCCAGGTGGCCTGAGTACTGAGTGTCACTGCCTTTCAGGAGGAGAGGGCTTGCTTTGGGAGAGCCGTGCCTTGCAGTAGGACTCACGCACAACTCCCTCCTGGTGTTTCTGTGAGCCGAGGGCTGCCCTGTCCTTAGGGCAAAAGGCACCTGGAAAGCTGGAGCTCAGCCACTAGCAGATGAGAATGACACGTTCCAAAGTGTTTAGTGGACAAGGGCACCCTGAACTTAGGAGACAAAAGAGCAGCACAGGAGGAATCATTCACTGTAATCCTGAAAACTGACTCATGCTGCTCTGGCCGCAGGGCTGCAGTGTGCCAATCAGGGAAGCTGCTTTCCTGGGGGTTCTGCCACTGTCAGCCCTGCCCTCTCTTGCTTTCCTTGCTTAGCAGGCCAGGGGCTGTAAATGCTGATCAGCAACAATGACCAGGCAGGCTCAGGCCCCTCAGGGGTGATCCAGACCCTGACCTTGCCATCTATCTGTCACGGGGAGCTAAGGCCTGGGGCCCGCCTGTCCTGGACATCTTGCCCAGAGCTGCATCAAACACAGCCCATGTTCTGGTCACCGTATTGGCATTGGGGTGCTTCCAGGGGACATTCCTGCATGCGATTCACTGGGGTTCAGAGTCTGACCCATCTAGAGCTGCTGGTCCACAGGGGGGCCTGTTCTTGGGGTTCCTGGGGACTCCTCACCCCAGGGACTGTCCAATGGATTTGGGAAGGGGAGACTCACTCTCAAAATGTGAATGATGCCAGCACATTGTCAACTGTCATCACACAGTGCAACACAGGTTTTCATCTGATCAGACCCCAGCCACAGGACTTGGGGTGAGGGGGACTTCTGACCACCCTTTCACTCCTCAAAAGCCTCCATGGCCTGGTGTTCCTCCTTCAACTTGCCCGGAGACAGTGTCATCTAAAGAAAAGCAAGAAGGTGGGTCCCTTCACGGGGAATCTGGCGGCAGAACCTTAGCCCAGGAACACTGAAGCACTGTGTCCCTCACTCTTCCCGCTTCACCTGTCCCAGGACTTCCTCCGAGGCCTTCCCAACCCCCCTCGGGTTTCTAAGCTGTGCACCTGCAGCCCACTTCCCTGCTGCTCCTTAGCTTTTTCTCTCCTGCGCAGATAAGAGAAATGCCAGGAATGTGGACTTGGCACACAATCCTCTCCTCCTGGGGGCAGCACACGGCCTGTAACCAATGGGGGCTTTTCTAGGACATGAGATTTTTAGTGCTAATAAAAGGACAGACCCAGGCAAAGTTGCTGTTGGTCAACTTCCCTGCCA
>NW_007727990.1:320301-361586 GCF_000696425.1 Galeopterus variegatus | reverse complement strand
GGGGAGACTCACTCTCAAAATGTGAATGATGCCAGCACATTGTCAACTGTCATCACACAGTGCAACACAGGTTTTCATCTGATCAGACCCCAGCCACAGGACTTGGGGTGAGGGGGACTTCTGACCACCCTTTCACTCCTCAAAAGCCTCCATGGCCTGGTGTTCCTCCTTCAACTTGCCCGGAGACAGTGTCATCTAAAGAAAAGCAAGAAGGTGGGTCCCTTCACGGGGAATCTGGCGGCAGAACCTTAGCCCAGGAACACTGAAGCATTGTGTCCCTCACTCTTCCCGCTTCACCTGTCCCAGGACTTCCTCCGAGGCCTTCCCAACCCCCCTCGGGTTTCTAAGCTGTGCACCTGCAGCCCACTTCCCTGCTGCTCCTTAGCTTTTTCTCTCCTGCGCAGATAAGAGAAATGCCAGGAATGTGGACTTGGCACACAATCCTCTCCTCCTGGGGGCAGCACACGGCCTGTAACCAATGGGGGCTTTTCTAGGACATGAGATTTTTAGTGCTAATAAAAGGACAGACCCAGGCAAAGTTGCAGTTGGTTAACTTCCCTGCCAGTTACTTCTTTAGAGTTTAGAGTAGTGATGCTTAGACTTTTTTGGATTCTAGTCTCTCTGAAAGTCCGAAGGCCATGGGCTCTCTCTCTCTCCGGAACAGCATACATTGGCACATATGTGTGAGATTTCGGGGGTGCTGAGATCCTCTTCACAATTCAAGGGAGAATTTAGGGATCCATGAACCTGTCCAATAAGCTAAAGATGGCAGCACGTGGAGAGGGACTTTGGTGTTGTGGTTAATTGCGTGAGCTCTGGAAGCAGACTGAGCAGGGCTCCTGGCCAAGCTCTGCTGCTTTGCAGGTGAGAACACTCCGATAAGTTCCTAACCTCTCCAAATCTTCCTTGCCACGTCTGCAAAATGGGAATCACACAGGCTTCATGGGGCGGAAAAGACTGTTAACATTGACACACAGTGTGAAATACGTGTCTGGCACAACAAGTTCATGCATGCACTAATCAGTCCTAAATGTGCATATCAAGCTGCTGTGTGCCAAGGACTGTTCTGGGCTAGAGATACTGTAGGGAACAAGACGAAGTCCTTGCCTTCTGAGCATACGTTTTAGTGGTTTAGAGCTAGTTGGTCATAGTTGTTAAGATTACTTGTTGCTATAAGTGGTTTGACGTTCACTTTTATATCCTACTGTGGCTCTTTACCTACCAGCGGAGTCCTCTGCAGGGGTGAAGGACTTTTAGACAGAGGGAAAAATTCTCCTTTCAACCTTTATCAAACATTGTAATAGGCTTAATGATTTCATATTGTAATTTTCTTTCTTACTGATATTTTAAAGAAGCCAGTTAGTTTTCACTTCTTTCTTTCAGTACCTCATTTAGCCCTCCCATGGACTGTTGCTGAACTGTGATTTTTACAAGCATACCGTTCCTATTTGCCATGAGTTGACAAGGAGACTCCAAATAGGACCAGCGTAGACAGGAGACATGTGTTACTAATGCACAAAATAAATGTTGTAGTTGCCAACTCATGCAATTTCAGCTTAGGGTCTCACTTATCTGCATCTTTATCCATATTCTGGTTCATTTTTCCTGCACAGCCACAGAAGGAAATGCAGTTGCCACTCTTAGGTCCCAATTTTGAGCATGGGTCTCTTTTCCCAAGGAAACTCTGGAAGCTCTAGAAGCCAGCAGGTGGGGGTCAGGACTGTGGGGCACCCTGCTACCCTCAGCCTTCAGATATTGCTGGTGAGGTTGGCCTGATTACAGGATGGCAGCTGGAAAAGGCTTTGGCTCCAAGGCCTCAGCCCCGCCTTTGCTGACGTTGGAGCCCTGGGGCAGGGCTGCTGACGCTTTACTGGGCTGGCTGTTTATTAGATTGCCTTTTAACAGTTGCACTTCCAGTAAGACCTGAGCACACACCGTGACACCATCATTTACAGCACAGAGTGTGTGACTCGGGCAGCACGTGGGCCAGGAAAGGGTGAGAGTCCAGGAAAGGTGAGATTAATTGGCTATCCAGTAAATCACCTGATGCAAAGAACTGGGGGTAGACCAGATGGCCACATGAGCGCCACCCAGGAGTACAGTACAGGTTGCACTTTGGAAGAGTCAATTTTAGTAGAATTTCTTCTTGAGAAGGTCCAAGTGGCCAAGGGACCTTGGTCTAGGAGTAGGAACTGGTCTCAGGTTGCTGACTTCCACAGGCAAATAATTTCTCTTCTTTGAGCATCAGGTTCCCTACCTATACAGAAAGGGCATTCATTCAGTGATTCCTCTGTGGGCAGCAGCACAGCACAGCATTAGGCACACGGGCTCCTGGGTCAAGTCCTTTGTCTTTCTGAACGTGGGATATGGGAAAGGCCTTACCCTGCCGAGATGCCATCTTTTCATGTGTTAAGTGGAGACATTTAGGTACCCATGATCTCTCAAGGCTGCTGTAAAGCACATAGACCTCTCAGCAGAGCAGCAGGCACCTCATCAGTGCTCAGTACACAGAAGCTCCTATCAGTACAGTGCCACTAATGAGCGTTTGTAGAGGGCTTTGTGGAGAGCCAGCACTGTGTGCCAGCTTCTGAGACCTTCCCTCAAACATTTGGTTATCTGCGATGTAATCAAAGACCACTGGCTCTCCTCCTGCCTTCTGATGGAAGTTACCAAAACCTCCACTTCCGTTTCACTAAGATCCCTAAAATATAGTCAGTCACTTTTTATTCGCAACAGTTTCCCTAAGGCAAAGATCAAACTGTCCATTTGGGGTGAAAGAGAATAACAATAATAACAATAAATTCCTCTTTCTGCAGACTTGCAGCATTTCCAGTGTATTATCTCATTGGAATCCTCCTGACAGCCCTGCAAGGTGGGACAGACAGTGTTATCTATGAGGTACAGGTAGGAAACTGAGGCAAGAGAGGTTGTCCAAGGTCATGTGGATGATAAGAGACAGAGATAGGACTAGAAAGCATGTCTCTGGTTCTGAATATGGTGTCTTTCTAAAGCAAAACAATGTAGTTTATAGTTGACTCTTCAAAACCTGAAAAAAGCGCAAAGACATTTGTGATTTGTCTTCCCATGCTCCCATATCGTTGGTTGAGAGGCAATAAACCCAAACAGGATGGGTGTGCTTGAAAGAAAACGAGCCGAGATGCCGGGTACCGTTAAAAGCTTTATTAAAGAAAGAAATCTGCTGGGCTGTGCTCAAAGTAGCAGGCAGCCCAGGGCTGCCCTGAAAATGGTGGGCAGCACCAGGTGTGGGGGTGGTAGAGCTTATATTGGTATGCTGGCACCAAGAGCTGGGTGATACCATCAAGGAGGGTCATTATGCTAATGTGGATTGGGGTGGAGAACTGTGTCCTTGTCCTTGCAGAAGCAAAAGGGGTTTCTGTTTAAGTCAGGAGGCTTCTTGTAAAGGGAAGGGGGAGGGGAGGGGAGGAGGTGGGCAGCGCTATTTCATACTTGGGCTTGTCTAAAATGGTGCGGGTTGTGTTGCAGATATATTATTATGCATATCACCTCCTGCAGGGAACAGGCTCCAGTGCTGGGGTTGCCTTTCATGCTTTTCCTCTTCTAGGAAGATCCTCCCCCAGCTGCCACCTGGTGTAGATGGATATATATCTATTTACATAGACAGATAGATAGAGACACAGACAGAAAGATGTATTATGAAGAAATGGTTCACAAGATTATGGAGGCTGAGAAGTCCTGTGATCTGCTGTCTGCAAGCTGGAGACCCTGGAAAGCTGGTAGTGTGCTTCCAGTCTGAATCTGAAGGCTTGAGAACCAGGACAGCTGATGATGTGAGTTCTATATCATGACTGAAGGACTGAAACTGAAGAGCCCACAGTGTAAGTTCCAGTCTGAGGGCAGAAGACCAATGTGCCAGCTCAAGCAGTTAGGCAGAAAGAACTCTCCCTTCCTCCACTTTTTTCTTCTATTCAAGGCCTTAATGGATTGGATGACACCCACCCACATTGCGGAGGCCAATCTGCTTTACTCAATCTACCAATTCAAGTGCTAATCTCTTCCAGAAACACCCTGACAGACACACCCAGAAATAATGTTTAACCAAATATCTGGGCACCCCATGACCTAGTCAAATTGACAGATAAATTTAATCATCACATTTATGTTTTACCCTTTGGTGATTGTGCAGAGGACATGGAGATGGTTGGATGTGGTTCCTGGTCTTCTAGAGTCTACAGACATAGAAGGGAGGCAGAAATACACACACACACACACACACACACACACACGAGTTACAAACAAAAGCCATCAAAGGGCAAAGGAGGACACTCTAGGAGGCTTGGGCAGAGAGGGAAGAGCTCCCTGCCTGGTGCATGGCAGCTGGTGCATACAGGGGGAAGAGCAGCAAGGGCCTGCGGGCACTCAGGAGACCGGTGTGAGATTGGAGAGGGGACAGGAGGGTGGACACAAGGCCCTGAACTGGGGCCACAGAGCTTGATGGGAAGCATGCAGTTGTGAGAGCTCTTTCGGCAACTTTTGTAGGTTGAATAGTGTCCTCCAAAAAATGTGCTGAAGTCCTAACTCTGGCACCTGTGAGTGGGACCGTGTTTGAAAATAGGGTCTTTGCGGATGTAATCAAGATAAAATGTGGTCATGCTGTAGGAGGGTGGATGCTTAATCCCACATGACTTGGTGTCTTCATAAGAAGAGAAGAGACACAGAGACAGGGATACCTAGAGAGGAGAATGCTGCGGGATGACTCAGGCATGCAGAGGGAAGACACCATGTGATGATGGAAGCAGAGGTGGGAGCGACACAGCTGTGAAAGGCACGGATGCCGAGAATGGACGGCAGCCACCAGAGCTGGGAGGGGGGCGGGGCCGACTCTCCCCCTGGGCCCCAGGAAAGAACCAGCCCTGCCGGCACCTTGATTTTAGACTTGTGGCCTCCAGAACTGTGAGAGAAGACATTTCTGTTTTAAGCCACCTTATTTGTGGTACTTTGTTTCAGCAGTCCTAGGAATCCAATACGGCAGCTGCTTTGATGCTGGGTGAGGAGGAAGACGGCTGTGGAGGGCACGGAGGGGTAGGGTCTCATCAGAGGTGGAAGGGATGACAGACTCAGGCATTCTGAGTCTCTTGTGGCAGCTCGGGTTTTTCTAGAAAGTGGGCACATCTTCCCCTCTCTCCAGAACAAACCCTCGAGCATGCCAAGCCTTTGGTGAGGGCTCCCCACACTGGTCTTCAGTTTTCTGCCCAGCAGTGCTCACAGGCACTGTGTTTTACACATGAAGGACACAGGTTCTGCTGGGTAGGTCAGGGTGGCCTGCATTAGGGGGCATCTGTACAGTTCTAAAGCAGCGATCCAGCAAATCAATCAAGCTGCATTCCCTCCGCAGTGGAATGACTTAATGGGGAGGCTCTGCCTCATTAAGTTAACGAACTTCCGAAACTAATTATTGCGGTGTCTCCCCAGGTAGGGAAAAGAAGAAGACTGGGAATGCATCTTCCAGAGAAGCATGTCAGATCCTTTCCACTCCCTTGGCCAGTCTTCTTCCGTCTGCCAAGGTGTCATGGTCCAGGTGTCAGCTTCCAGATGTTCAGGGAATGAGAGGCAGAGAGGTGAGGGTACAAGGGGTGGGGAGGTTTCTCCCCTTCATACCTACACCCCTGGAGAGGTCTTCCCTCTTTGGATTCCCTTAAGCCCAATATCAAAATCCCTGATTTTTCACTCAAAAACACTGACCACCCACTGTGCGCAGGGGAATCACAGTGGGTCTCTCACGCCATCTGTCTCGGGTAGAGGGAGGTCCTGCCACACGTCTCAGTGCCTCACTGCTGTCCGGGCCATGCTCTGGGAGCCCTTGAGAAGACAAGAAACCCGTGTCAAAGCCGAGAAATTGTCCAATTCAATTCTCATGGGGGATAGAGAAGATGTAAAAGTTTAGCCAATGAAGGAGAGCAATTTGTTATTTAAGGTGTTTGTGATAAGTGGAACAGACATTTTAAAAAACACGAACAGCTGCGTTTTAACTGGAGCTTGCCAAAGAAAAGAGGTAGGGGCAGCGACCCTGTGAGAGGGATCCTGGTGGCCTGGAGGGCTTTGTTGGAGCCGCGGCCATACCGTCTGGCACACACGTGACAGGACCGCGGGGGAAGAGGCCCCAGGACAAGACCTGTCAGGCCGCAGGGAGCCCTTCCCGGAGCTGCTGGCATCCCGGAGCTTGCCTCCACACACGTAGGCAGCTTATCTTGGGTCTTGCTTTGGTTTAGAAATCTTTTAATCTCCCAGGATCATCTGAATGGATCAGCCGCTATTTTTATTTTTGGATGAAGAAGTGAAGCAGAGACTCAGCCAACTGCACTGGACCTGTGGAGGCCTGTCCCTGAGCTCTAAATTCCTTGCAGCTTCAAGCAAGTTAAGGACGGTGCTGAGAGACTGAAATGAAAACACTGACAGGATAGGGCCTGCTCTTAGCCATGGGGTTTGGTGCATAGTAGGCATTCAGAAAATATCTGTTGAAAACGAACATCAAGGATCCTATTAATTCCAGGTAGCTCTTTTGACCCGTGCCTGCTGCACAGAGCATGGAACGCAGCCAGTGGCAGCCAGTGGGCTGTTTTCTGAACTGGTAAGTCCCAGGCCTGCAATTTTCTCAAAGTGAAATATCTGCGGGCCTGTGCCGTGGAACTGTCTAGGCTTCATGTAGGCTTGAGAACCTTTGTTTTTCTTCCCTTATATGTGGTCACTGCATTACCCTCCACACTCTCTCTAAGGAAAGCTGCGGGGAATGCAGGTGATCTGTTGAGCCTGCAGCCTTTTCTGATATTCTTGATGATTAACAAAATCCATTCTGGATTTCATTGAAATGGGACTTCGGGTTGTCCTGGATGCCTTAGGCTAGGAGCTGGGGAGTTACTGGAAACCAGTGGGATTGTCTTCTATTGATGCTATTTTGTATTAAGCTGTCACCACCCTCTTCAAATGGAAAACAGGAGGGTTAGACTGTTGGGAAGGGGAGAGCAGGGGCAATGGGTTCCGAGTGGGGACCAGAGACTCAGGTCTGGTCTCCTGTGTACTTGGGGCANAACCAATAGGATATATATATACACTTCAAAAAGCTCCTGGAAAGATTCATTTCTATTTTTCCACAAACTTTTTGAAGTACTCTCATGTTTACATAGATATAAATATATATATATATAAATATAAATATATATATATAAGATATATATATATAAATATATAAATATATATATATATATAGAGAGAGAGAGAGAGAGAGAGAGAGAGAGAGAGAGAGATTGATTTAATATGAGGAACTGGCTCATGTGATTATAGAGGCCGTGAGGTTCTAAGCTCTGCAGTCAGCAACCTGGAGACGAAGAGCCAATGTTTCAGTCTGATTCTGAAGACTGGAAAAGGTCAATGTCCTGGCTCAGGCAGTCAGGAAGAAGCAGTTCCCTATTACTCAGCCAGTTCTGTTTGGATCTTCAATTGATTAGATGAGACCCACACCTATTAGGGAGGGCAATCTGCTTTACTCAGTCTACCAATTCAAATGTTAATCTTATCCAGAAATACCCTCAGAGACACATCCAGAATAATGTCTGACCAAATGTCTGGGCAACCTATGGCCCCAGTCAAGTTGACACATAAAATTAACTATCCCAGTGTCCCCTACCACAATTCCCATCCTTGGAGAGACTGAGCTTGATTGAGAGTTCTGCCCAAACCAAGGACAGACACTCTGTGGGCTGAGTGATGACCTATGAGGGGCCATGGGATAGAAGCCCTATGCAGAGACCATAGTAATTAGCAAGGATGGACATATTCTGTCTCCTAGAGACATGGATGGAGTCAGTCAGATGGTACCAAGAGGAGAAAAAAGGAGACACTTAGAGAGAAGCAGGAACCAATAGATGGTAGGGGATCTGTGCTGATGGGAGTGTCGTGCTGAAGGTGTAAGAATGCCTGAAGCTTGTGGGGCCATAGGACCGCATGGAACCCAGAGCCACCTTCAGTCCTGAACAGCCTCCCAGGTCCATCCTCTGTGGGCCAGTACATTGGAATCTTTCCTGCTCCTGTGTATCTTATTACCAGATGATTTCTTAAATAAGTCGTAAAAGCCCCCTTCTCAAGGTGACCTGAATGAGCCTATTCCTCACCATCAAATGAGATGAGCCAATTTATGCACCATACATGACAAACTAATGCCCATGACATCATCCACTTGACTTTCCAGATTGACTGGAGTCCAAGTTCAAGTAAAGACCCATACTTCAAAGGCTTTCTGACCTATTTCCTTACTTTGTTGGCTGGATAAGCTCAACATTGGGAAAGTAGAGGGAGAAGGAGGTAACAGTATAGGGCTGGGGACGCAGCCTTGTGTAGACATAGTAGCCACAGATTCCAGAGGACAGGGAAACTTAGGGTTAGGGGCTGCTTCCCAGGTTGCTTTCCCCTGCGTCCATCATCGTGGCCTTTCCAGACAACTCAATTTGCTAATCTAGTCTTTGATGTTCAGAATGTACTTATAGATTTCCTGAGTGGAGGACTGTGTAGGTGAGAGAAAGAGACGAGGAGAAAACTGTTCACAATGGTAATCTTGTAGTCATTATTTAAGTTAGCTAGAAGAGCACAGAAAATATACATTCATTCACTGATAAATATTTATTGAGCATCTACGACATGATAAGTAGCATCCTAGGTGCTTAGGAGATGCTAATGAATTAAACAAAGACCCCTGCCATGGGGCCCCAATATTGTAGCAGGGGGAGCAGGCAAGAAACAAGAAATATAATAAATTAACAATGTATTAGATAACACGTATGATACAATAAGGTAATAAATATAATAAAATAAGCAGAGGTCACAGTACGTCGAAGGTGATGAGTGCACTGGAAAGAAAGAATACACAGTGCAGGAGAGGAGGGCAGAGAACCTGCCTGTGGGAGGACAGAGTGCAATTTTAAATAGGGATGTCAAAGACGATGACATTTACAAAAAGACTGGCAAGAGCTGAAGGAATTAGACATTGGGGTCTGGGGAAGAGTGTTTGGGCTGGTGGAACAGCCACTGCGAAGATCTCAAGGCGGGAGCATCTGCCATGTTCAAGAATAGCAAGGGGGCCAGTGTGACTGGAGTCTCAAGGGAGGGGAAGAAGAGGAAGGCTGGGGCAGAGAAGGATGGGCCAGACCCTGTGGGGTCTTAAGGAGAAAGAGAAGAATCCAGGATGGCCTTGTGCCTGAGCAGAAAAAAATGTAATGGGCATGTTGGTGCCTGCTTAATTTAACCACTGATTGAATCAGTGATTCTCATGGTGGGGAGGGGGAACTGTGTATCTCAACCCACCTGCCCCCCAGACCCGGGACATCTTCACACCATTCCCTCCTTTGAACAGCACTGTTTAATGGAGGCAACAGTACCGAAAGGCAAGGACACATCTTGCTGCGCAAATGGTGGGGGCCAGGAAAAGACCGAAGACCAATGCTGCAAATATATTAAAATTAATTAATATTTATTGTTGCTTAGTATGTGCAAACTTTCCTCTAAGGCAATTCCTTTTATCATTTAGAGTCCTCCGAGATATGCTGAACTGAAACACACTAGATAACATGGTACAATTTTTTAAGGCTCTTAAGGGGTGTATCCATGTAACAAACGAACCCCCTAGTAGAGTCTTCCCAATGCTTGTGTCAGATTACGGAACCAATTCAAGCTTCATGACTTTTGGATGGGGCCAGATTCCTTGAGGAGCCGTGACTATTTGATGGGTAAATGTCTTAGTTAATGTGGCTTTACTCTCCAGGAGGTGAGATTTCTCTTGTCATTTTAAACCTCATGTGAAACATTCTCTATGGCTTCCTTCTGGCATTTCTAACATTCAGTCTTGCACAGTAGTTATGTTTCTGGCTTTAAACTTCTCTCCATTTGAGAATTTGTAAGCTACTGTAGAGGATTGTGATGTGTGGTGGATTACAATTTTCTGAGGCCATGTGTGAGTCTCAGACCCTGCAGGGATGGTCCCCAGGGTGGGCTCCTGTTCCACCAGGATCTGGCCTCGTGTGATTTTATCATCCAGCTCCCCCTCCTGACCTCCTCCTGTGACAGAGTGAGTATTTTATTGGTGAAGTTGTGTTCCATGGTGCTATTAATAAATGTGAGTGTTTCTGTAGTCCTCACAATGCAAACCCACAAACGTCAAATTTTTACCATTTGTTATTTTACCTTTTCTGAGCATTTAAAAATATTTGATGTATAATATAAGTATAATAAAATGCACAGCTCTTCAATGCTTTGTTTGGACAACTGTAAACCTATGTAGCCATCATCCCAGTCCAGAACATACCCACCACTCTTCTGCCTCTTTCCAGTTAACTATGCGCCCACTCCCACAGCCTTGGAGGCAACTGCTTTCTGACTTTTATCAGCATAGTTTAGCTTTGTCTGTTCTAGAGTTTCAGACAAATGGGTTCTTCCCATACATATTCTTTGTGCATGTGACTTCTGTCACTCAGTGAGAGGCTTTTCAGATGTGTTTGCATTGTCATACCTATCAGTAATTTGTTCTTTTTCATTGCTGAATAGTATTCTGCTGCATGATTATACCACAGTTTGTTTCTCCATCCTCTTGTTGATGGACATTTTTCTGCCCTGGCTATTGTAACATTCTTCCTTTCTGTAGACATATGTTTCATTTCTCTTGAGCAAGTACCTAGAATTGGAATTGCTGGGTCATAAAGTAGATGCATATTTAGCTTTAAAGTGACTGCCAAGTAGATCTTTGTTGATGGACATTTTTCTGCCCTGGCTATTGTAACATTCTTCCTTTCTGTAGACATATGTTTCATTTCTCTTGAGCAAGTACCTAGAAGTGGAATTGCTGGGTCATAAAGTAGATGCATATTTAGCTTTAAAGTGACTGCCAAGTAGATCTCCAACATGGTTGTCCCATTTCACTCTCCCCTTGTAACATCCGATAGTTCCAGTTGCTCTAAATGCTGGCCAACATTCAGCGTTGTCAATCGTTTTTATTTTAGCTGTCCTAGTGGGTATGAAATGGCATCTTGATGTAGTTTTAATTACCATTTCTCTGCTGACTAATAACATTGAGCAACTTGTCATGTGCAGACTGGCCATTCATATATCTTCTTTTGTGAAGTGTTGAAATCTTTTGCCCATGTTTAAAACTAGGTTATCTGGGCTTTCATGTTAATGTGTAAGAGTTCTACTATTTATTTTTGTACTTGTCTTTTCCCATGGTTACCCTCTAAATTCTTTGAAATAGTTTATCAGTTCTTTCCACAGTGCCCACCATGATTTTTTTGTGAATAGCAGATACTTAATAAGTACTTATGGGACTATCAGCGTAATGTAGTAGCTATGTCTGCTGAGTGCAGTGGCACAGCCTGTAGATTTTATTAAAATAATTCAGTCAAGTTTAGGTGTTTCACTTTTTAATTGGCAGAGTCGCTTACTTTTCAGTGTTTGTGTTTGACATTACTCTCTTCCAGTATGTTGACCTTTTGCTAACATTCAGGGTATTCATTTCCAAATGTGTTAAGCCAATCTGGAATATACTACTTGAGGTTGGAAACTATAATAAATTTTATAGTCAATTTTGATGATGCTTAGGAAGATCTGAAGTTTTCATAATAGGTGGTCTCTTCTAGAAGTTAAAATATTTATAGTCTTCAAAAATAGAACATTCTGTACTATCACCTTATTTTCTCTCCTCTTCTGAAGTTTATGAGACATTTGTTAACCAAGAATCAGAGCCCAAGAGGCAGAAAGAAGAAATATAAATACTTTTATTTGAAGATGAAGATGGTGAGCATTGACAATGAGAGTATCTGAAGCTTTTTGAACCTTGTCTTCCTTCCAGTGTTGTCTGCCAGACGCATTATAAATTTATGTTCTCCTTTGAAAGAACACCTGCAATGATATCATCCTCATCTTCTTAAATTAGGCTTTAGGCAGACTAGCTAGCTTGGGAAAGCCAGAGAAATATTCCACTCTCATCCGTATGCACTTTGCTCCAGACTCTGCTCCTGTGTGTTACCCCATGTTTTAGAAGAGCTCTAGTCCCCGGGTTGATTCAGAGAATTGTAACCTTGAATCTTGAAAATTATATGTAGCCAGTGAATTGATTATTTTTCAATTGATTGGTTTTAAACTCAAGTCAATTTAGCATATTAAAAAATTTGTTTCTGATCTCAAAAGAAAATATAGCATAAAAATTGTTGTAGAAAATATAGCACAGAAGCATAGAGAAAATAAAAAATAAACTGAAACTCAATCACATAAAATAATTACTATTAAACCTACTAAAATCTCTTAGGTTTATTTGCAACTTTTATGTTTATTTTGGGGGGTTATATATAATCTCTATTTTACAAAAATAATCATACTGTTTTGCAAAAAAAATTTTACAGAAAAAAATAATACTGGATTCTGGGTTTTGTTTATTTTGTTTCATTTTTTTCCCAGAATGATTTTTACAACTAATTACAGATTTTTAATAGCTGCGTAACTTTTTATTACATATTGTTTGCCCATTGTGTTTGTGTTGTGTCTCGGTCAAGTTTTATTGGTTTTTTTTTCAAGTTCCTAATAAGAGTGAAATCTTTTCCACCAATAAGAGTATATTTTCCATTTGCTTCATGTTGGTGTGTGGAAAAGCTAGTGACTGCTATACATTTATTATGCTTTAAATATGGCCTCTTTACTAAGTTTTCTTTTAAATTCCAGGTGTTCAGAGTTGATTCCCTTGGGTGTTTAGTTTATCTAATCATATTGTTAGTATATAATGAACTTTTTATCTTCTTGTTTCCGATGGTTATTGCTTGTATTTCTATTTCAGATCTTACTGCGTGACTCAGATCTTCTTAAACAATGTGAGGTAGTAATGCTTGTAGTAGACACATCTGCCTTATGTCTGACTTTAACAGGAATACTTTCAATGTTTCACCATTAAGTAGAATGCTGGCCATTTGTTTATCTAATTATGAGATGAAAGAAGTATTTTTTTAGTTCGAATTTTCCCTAAAGATTTTTTAAAACGTGGGAATGTGTTTTAGGTGTTATTTAATGCCCTTTAAGCTACTATTAAAAGTGGGAACTACTGACATAAGGTGTTACAATGCTGGATTTTCTAATATTGAATCCTTTTGCAGTTCCAAGATAAGATGAGCTTTCCTTGATTATGCTAGAAAACTCTTTTAATGGGAAGAGGTGGGGAAAAAAAAAAAAAAAAGAAAATTCTCTCAAGATACTATTTCTTTTGCAGTTACTTTATTTAGGATTTTTCAAATTATTCCTAAGTGAGGCTGGTTTATAGTTTTCTTCTTTTGCATTATCTTCATTGGGTATTGAAGTCAGGGTTAACCTAGCTTCATGAAGTAGACTGCGTAGCTTTCCACTGTTTTTTATTCTCTGAAAGAGTTGATATAACCTAATTCCTTAAAAGTATGAAAGAACCGTTTGAGATATGTTAATTATATTTCAAATTTCTTTGATGGTTCGTAATATATTTACAATTTAAATTTCTTCTTATGTCAATTTTGGTAATATGCCCAGGAAAGTGTCCTTTATTGTAAGAGTTTCAATTATATTTTGCATAGAGTACCATATTACCATCTATCACTTTTGTTCTCACCCCAATTTAATTTTTAAAACATTTTATTATACAAAATTACAGAGAATAGTACAGTGTACTATTGTCTCATCCTTTAGCTTTAATACTGATCAGCTCACGAACAACCTTGTTCTATCCAACTCCCCATCCACTTCCTCACTCTCCGCCACTTCCTCTCCACTTTGAAAAAACCCCCTCATCATAATTTCATCTATAAATATTTCAGCATATACCCCTACAACACAGGGACTCTAAAAACAATGAAATGATGAATACCTACCTAACATGTTAACAATAATTTCTTAAAATAGCCAAATATCCATTCAATGTTCATATTTCCACAATTGCCTTCTACTTTTATATGATTCTTTTGAATCCATACATTAGCAAATCAGTTGCTGTGTCTCCTGCATTTTTATTATTATAAGTATCCCCTTCCAACTCTTTTTTCTCTTGATATTTCTCCTTTCTAATTTTTTATTTGCCTGTTTTGTCTTGATTATATTTGCCAGAAGTTTATCTATTTTATCTCTCTCCTATTTCTATAGTTATTCATTTTTTCCTGTTTTCCTGATTATATTTGCCTAGAGTTTATCTAGTACATTTTTTAGAGAACCAAACATTGCATTACATAAAATCTGACATTGTTCTCTCTGCCTCCGCCAAAACATTTATCTTATTGCAATTTTAGTTTCCTTAAAATCCTTTCTTATCTCGCCAATCCTGTTTATTTCTTCACTTTGTGGTCTTGGTTTATTTTACTGTTTTTCTGTGTTTTTTTTTTTTTTTTTTAAATGACGTAATTTTCCATTACTCTTATTTCTGTTTACTGTGGAAGATCAGTTGGGACCTCTTGGTCGTTATTCCAACCCATTCAGTGGCCCGGGCCGTGGGATGCCCGTCAGTGGCAGGGGCCTGCTGTGTAGACTAGATGGCCCCTGCACCCGCTGCAGTCTGCAACCTCAGCTTAAGTGAGCATAAACGCAGGAGCCGGAGCAGTCCGTTCACTCTGACGTTCTTCCTTGGTCATGGCCTTTTCAGCAGCCACTGCTCTTCCTTTGGTCTCTTCTGGACCTCTGTGGAAGCAGAGGTCAGACACAACTTCCTGTGGGTGCTCCCAGGAGATGCCACCATCTGTAGATCTTCCCGGGCCAGAGTCTACCACATCAAAACCCCTGAGAGCGCTCCTAGCCATTTTCACATGTTTCAGTTCCTTAAAGCTCTCACATATTAAAAGTACTATCAACCCCCACTTACTGGGTAGAGACTCTCATGGTATTAGTGAAAAATTTGCTCTCTGTATAGCACACGACCTGCTGTCTTTCTGTGTTTAATGCTCATCATATTTTCTCTTTTATCACAGCCTATTTTTAGATTTTGATTTTCTGATCTTGTTTTGTAGAGATGCTGTCTTCGTATATTCCATTAGGAATGGCAAATTGTTTCCACAATAATTTATTTCCAGTTTGTGTAGTAAATCATTTTCAGAAGTCCCTTTACCCTCCTCTGAGTCATTTCTTTCAACTTTTAAAAATTTTTTATTCCAATTGGCAGCATATTGATTTTTTTCCTTTTAGATTTACTTTCGAAAGAAGAAACATCTATGTGGACTTGAGGATAGCCTACAGAAAAATCTAACTGCCCTGTCGTCGTTGGTGAGATTACTGGTTATGGGCCATGGTGGCAGACAACAGAATGCACTCTAGTTACTTTAAGAATAAAGTGATTTATCAGATGGTATGAGAAATTTGACAGAACCTCAGCAAGTTGCAGAGAACAAGATTTGATTGCTACAAGATTATAAACAACAACAATCAAGGGGGTGCCCAACCATACATGGAACCATTCTACTGGAAAAACACTGCCGTTGCTACCACCTACTGCTCAGGACCCAAGTTTCTGGGAACAAGACTTCAGAAACTGCCCAGCTGACCCAGGAGAGCCAGCATGACTACCATCTTGCTTGCAAAGGCTTCCAATCTCCTAAGCATGGCCACCGCCTCACATTATTACATCCTTCTCATCTCATGTGGGCATCTGCTTGGCAGAATCTAATCCACACCCCAAATCCTGGCTTGTGCAGGTGGTTTTTTTAGTTTTCTAGTATCTGTTGTACTGGAAGTCTCACTAAAAAAAAGTAGAAATGGGAGTTGAGTGAGCCAATGAAAAATTTGCTGCATTAAACAAGTTTAGTGCTGGGTGGAACATCCCCACCCACAACCCCAGGTCTAGAATACCTTCATCCATGGGGGCTTCACTGTGCAAGAGTGGGTCTTCCATCAAACCACTGATTTTTTGGAGCTCTGTACCAAAGAAGAATATATTTTTTAAAAAGTCCCAATCCCTTCTTGCATAAACTCTAGAGCTCCTCCTGCCTGCATCTCCCTCCCACAGAAATTTATTTTCTCAAATGAAACATGTCACCAACAATCTCTCCACAAACCCTTCACACTGCAGTCCCCCACACCCACTAGTGTTTTGAGAGTTTTAGTCTCTGGCAAATATGTGAGGAGAAAAAGAAGAGAGAAATTCTGACTACCAACACGGTACAGGACTGGCTACACAATTTCTGGGCTGGTATAGATCCTGGTGCATGAGCTTGGAACAGAATTAATGCAGAGATAGTTTTGGACAAACCAATTGACCTGTTCGAGGGCACTTGGTCTAAGTCACTTCTAAGCAGAATTCTTGAGGTAATGTCCTATGATTTTATAAAACTACAATGTCATTTGTTTATATATTAAAAGAGTATTTCTTTTCCTTGACAAAAATGATGCATGGCTTTTCACAAATGGTTCTAGAACAACTGGATATCTACATGCAAAAGAATAAAGCTGGAACCTTAACTTGCAACACACACAAAAATTAAGTCCAAATAAGCCTAAGTGTAAGAGCCAAAAGTGTAAGACAAAATATGAGATATGTAAATGGTCAATAAGCACATGAAAAGGTGCTCAATGTCATTCATCTTTCAAAAATGCAAAATAAAACCAGTGTGTGATACACTCACACCCACTAGGATGGCTAAAGTAAAAAACAGAAAAACAAAAAATGAGACAATAACAGGTGTTGGCAAGGGTGGAGAGAAACTGGAACCATCGTTCATTGCTGGTGGGAATTTAAAATACTACAACTGTTTTAGAAAATGGTTTGGCAGTTTTTCAAAACATTAAACATAAAGATACTGTATTACCCATAAATTCCACTCCATGAGGATTGAAAACATGTGTCTGCACACACACAAAAATGTACACAAATGTTTATAGCAACATTATTTATAATTGCCAAAGAGTGGAAAAGCCCAAACATGCACCAGCTGATGAATGGATAAACAAAATGTGACATACCATTCACTGTGAAAAGAAATAAAGTACTGATACATGCTGAATATGGATAAATCTTGAAAACAGTGTGTTAAGTGAAAGGAACCAGTCACAAAATACCACATATTGTATGATTTCATTTATATTTATGTCTATAATAGGCAAGTCCATCAAGACAGAAATTAGTGGTTGCCAGGGACTTAGGGGATAGAGGTGGAGAGATTGCTAATGGGTGCAGTTTTTCTTTTTAGGGTGATAAAAATTTTCTAAAATGAAAGAATGCTGAAGTTGCACAACTCTGTGAGTATACTAAAAAGCACAGATTTGTACACTTTAAAAAGGCAAATTTCATGTATGGAAATTATATCTCAATAAAGCTGTAATTTAAAAAAGTAATGCATGAGAATATTATTTGAATTTCACAAAAAGCACTGTTCACTTAACAGTTTTATTCATGATATGCTCATTACATGAGGTATAGTTTTAACTTCAGTAAAAATTTAAAAAGTTAAGAAACAGACAGTAAATAATTGAAGTTCCAAATTCAAAAGTTTTTAAAGAAAATACTGAAACAAAGCAGAAGAAAGGAGAGAATATAAATAAAGGCAACAATTAATGAGTTAGAAGCTTAAAAAACAGTGGATATAATAATTCATATCTAGTTGAAAAACAACAAAGCAGAGAAGCCTACTTAAGAAAAAGAAGGAAGAAAACACAAATACAAATAAATGACAAGGGAGAAGTAACAATTGAAACTGAGGAAGTCTAAAAAATAATGAACACGTCACCTCTGGCCATGAGGGAGTAATGAGGCCCAGACTTCCCCTCTCATTGTAAACAACTTGAAAACTGGACAAAGTATTAGACAACTGTTTCCAGACATTAGACAATAGGTAGCAATGTGATGCCTAATAATAGACATACGAAAGAGATAAGCCCTGTGATTGCCCCAACTTTCTGCCCGGAGGCATTTTTCAGACCATGGATGTAGAAGCAGCAACTCCGGCAGAACCCAGTGGCCTCAGAGAGTGGAAGGGATGGAGATCCAGGCTTGGGGGAGGCTGAGGCTGCAAGAAGCTGTAGGGCAGATTGCCAAAGAGGAGGGAGCTGCCAGAAAAACAGCTGCAGAAATCTGAATAGGGTCTCCTTGTGCCTGTATAGAGTGAACCTCAACAAAGATGGGCAGAGTGGCTGGGGACTACCAGGTCACACAGGAAGGGACATGTTTAAATTTGGACTAGTCAGAGTGGAGAGCCCTCATTAACAACCTGGAGCAGTCACTGAATACCCCAGAGCAGTCACGCCGTATTGTTAGGACCAAACTATTGGTGGAGTGGAGTTACTCTAGACCTGCCCTAGGAAAGCTTAAAAACAGCCTTCGCGGAGGTCAATCTCATCTTCAGGTAACTTAGCTGCCTTCCAAAGCAAAGCTCACCACTCTATAAAAGAAAACAACAAAATCCAGACTTTAAAACTTACCTTTTACAGTATCCTGCCAAAAATTACAAGACCAAAAAAAAAAAAAAGTCCAATAACTAGGAGAAATATCAATCAGAAGCAAATCAGAAATGACAGAGATGATAGAATTAGCAGACAAGGACATTATGATAGATATTATAACTATATTTAAATATTAAAAAGAAAAGGAAGAACATAGTGAGGAGAGAAATACTAGGGTGTTTCAAAAAGTCTGTGGACAGGGCCGGCCCGGTGGTGCACTGCTACAGTGTGCCACTTGGGAGCGTGGTGGCGCTCCCGCCGAGGGTTCGGATCCCACATACAGACCGGTTCCCGCTCACTGGCTGAGCGAGGTGCGGGGGCAACACCGAGGGTTGCGATCCCGTTGCCGATCTGGTCCGGTACGGGCACGACACTGAGGGTTGTGATCCGTTGCCGGACACAAAAAAAGACAAAAAGGAAAAAAAAAAAAAAAAAGTCTGTGGACAAATGGCATTAAAAGATAATACATATCTTTCCATGAACTTTTTGAATATCCTCATAGAATAAATTTAAAAGAACCAAATGGAACTTCAGGTGATGAACAATACAACAGCTGAAATAAAAAAAGTTAGTGGAAGAAATAATATAGATTAGATACTGAAGAAGAACATATCAATGAACTTGTAGATAGAGCAATAGCATTTATCTAAAATGAAGCATAAAGAGAAAGAAGACTGAGGAAAAATGAATTGTGATTCAGTGATTTGCAGAAAAATGTGAAGTCCTCTAACATAATAGTAATTGGAATCCCTGAAAGAAAGGAGAGAAAAAAGTACCTGAATAAATAATGTCTGAAATTTTGCCAAATTTCATAAAAGTTATATAGCCAGAGATCCAAGAAGCTCAACAAACTTGAAGTAAAATAAACATACACATACGCATAACACACACTACATGATGAGACATCATAATAAAATAGCTAAAAAACAGTGCTAGAAAAATTCTTAAAAGCAGAGAGAAAAGGGACATACATACAAAGGAACAAATTAAGAAGAACTGCAGACTTCTTGTCAGAAGCTATGCAGACCAGAAGACAAAAAAAGATATTTTTAGAGAGTGATAATAGATTGCTAATAAATATGACATTAACCTAAAGCTGTATATTTATGGAAAATAATTATTTGAAAATGGAAGTAAAATAAAATATTTTCCAGACAAACACAAGCTGCAAAAATTCACTTCCAAGAGATCTCCACTGTAATAAGTTTAAATCAAGTCCTTTAAAACACAGGAATATAAAACTTAGGATTATGTGGAAACTTGGATCCATACAAAAGACTAGAGAGTGCTGAAATTGGTAAATATAAAAATATTGCCTCTTTTAAAAATTTATTTCAATGATAATTGAATATTTAAGGCAAAAATAGCAAAAATATTTTTCAGTTAAAATTATATGAGAAATAAAATATATGACCATATTAGCGAAAAGAAGGCATAAATAGAAGTGTAGCATTCTAAGAATTCTACATTATACATGAAGTGCCATAATATTATTTCTATATGGACTGTGATAAGTTAAATATGGTAAATCTTAGAATAACCATTTAAAAAATAATAAAATAGTATAGCTTATTAGTTAATAGTGCATATAAATAGAATAGTAAAAATATATATACATCTAATCCAAAAAAAGTTGGAATTGAAGAAAAAATAAATAAAGTGGGGATGGAACAAGTAGAAAAAAATAAGATGGTAGATTTAAACTTAAACATATGATAATTATATAACATGTAATAGTCTACACTCCAATTAAAACACAGAGCTTGTAAGAGAAAAAAAAAAGACAAAATTGTATGTGATCTGCAAGAAATACACTTGAAATGTGATGGTGAAAATAGGTAAAAGAAAGGATGGAAGAGGATATAACATGCAGACAGTAATCAAAATGAAGCAAGACTGTCCATATTAACAGCAGAGAAAATAAACTTCAGGAAAAGAATCATTAGCAGGGATGAAGAGGGACATTTCATATTGAGGCAGGGTCGTTTCATCATAAAGACACAGCAATCCTAGATGTGTATACGGACAATAAATGAAATAAAAACTGATGGTCCCAAAAGAAGAATAGGCAAATCCACAATTACACTTGGAAATTTCAGCTCTCCTTTTCTAATAATTTATAGAACAAGTAAACAGAAACTCAGTAAAGATATGAAAGGCATGAATAACTCTATTTACCAACTTAACTAATTGATATAATTATGTCTAAACAACAGCAACAGAATATCCATTCTTTTCAAGTCCACATGGAACATTCACTTAGATAGACCATGTGCTAGGTGTAAGAACAAACCTCAACAAATTTAAAAGGATTGAAATCATACAAAGTTTATGTTCTGCCCACAACAAAATTTAAGAAGTCAACAACAGAAGAATCTGGAAAAATCCCCAAATATTTGGAAATTAAACAACATACTTCTAAATAACCTATGGGTCAAAAAAGAAATCACAGGGGGATTAAAAACATTTTCAACTAAATAAGAATAAAACCACAACATGTTGAAATTTGTAAGATACAGCTGAAAAAAGATCTAAACTTCTGCCTTAAGAAAAAAAAGTAAATTTAATCTGAAATTAGGAAGAAAGAAATAATAAGCATAAAGGTAGACATCAATGACATAAAAAAACTGAAAAGAAAAAAACAGTAACATGAATGAAACCCACAGCTGGCCCTTTGGGAATAAAAATTCAATAAAATTGATAAACCTCTAGACTGCCAGAAAAAAAGAGGGAAGATGCAAATTACCACATTAGGAATGAAAGAGATGCATTACTACAGATTCTACAGACTTTAAAAGGATAATAAGAAAATATTATGACCAATTGTATTCCAATTGTTTTGATAATTTAAATGAAATAATTTCTTTGTTACAATGTTATGTTGTTTGTATTAGAGAATGTCTTTATTCTTAGGAGCTATGTGCAGAAATAAAGTACAACTCACTTTCAAATGGTTCAGCAAAATGTGAACAACTGTTGAATCTTAGTCAGGATGCAAATATCCATTGTATTCTTCTTTGCTTTTTCTGTATATTTGAGGTTTTGTAATAAAAAGTTGGGAAAAATAAATCAGGCACAAATGCTTATCAGTAGAGAGGCTCTCACTCCAGATTAATCATCTGAAATAGGGCTGAGGACACAAGGACAGCGTCAGGACATTTTTGCTCAGAGGACAGTGTTGTGACCTTCCTTATGTATCAGGATGAAGCTTTGTAGTAATCTTGGTGGACTGTGGAACCTCCCACAGGACAAACAAGAGAAGAAGGACCTGGATCACAGGGCGGTCTGTCTTGGCCCTTTCATTAGCAGCCAAGAAAAAATATTGAGTAGGTTTATCTACATGTCCAGCCACTAGGGATAACTTGTAAAATGACCAGGGCAGTCAGCGTCGGGCCTTGCTTTGTAAACAGAGGCCTGACCTACTTAATTTTTCCCAGAGGTTTGAAAAAGAGGCTTGACTTACACAGACATGAAACCTTGGCCTAACTGGATACTAATTACTCATAAGAGCTCTGTTTACCCAAACTTCTCATAAACTAAGCTTGGTATGAAATGAGAGATTGCATAAAGAAGCAAGATGCTGCTAGGAAAATGACACAAATAGATTTATCAGTCCTGAAATTGCTTTTTTCAGGAATGTTGTAGCTAATTGCACAAGAATAAACAATACTAGAGTTGATAAATCCCACATTTAGGGGCTAAGAACAGTTTTTCTCCATTTCTAAGGAACTGTAAAGGAAACAGATAAAACTGAAAGCAAGGATAATTGGCATTCTAAAACCAAGTTGAATGAAACAAGCATAATTTCCCATATTTTGATTTATCTCTGTGTGATTAGAGTATCCGTAAAGGAAACACACTATTACATGCTTACAAATTTTATTAACGTAGAAGGAAAAGAGGCTGACATGTGAGTTCCCTTCTGGCCTTGGGTCTTGGCTGATGTTTGGGCACTCAAGACGCTCTCTGTCCAGAATGGGGACGTGAGAGGCAGCAACAGGCGGGAAGAGCACAAAACCCTCCGCAGGACGAGCTCGAACCACGTGCTACTGTTTCTTACGATGCATCTGCTGCACAAATGGAGCGTCGCAAGGGCTCGGTGCTGTTACAGACCCCAGGCGCAGTGGAAAACAAGGATGAAACGAACTGCTGTTCTCATCCAGCTTACATTGCAGCTGACCTAGTAAAGCCAAAATTATTTAAATAAAGAAAAGAAGAGGAGAGGAGGACTTTGGACTCTGGAGATTGGGGCTCTTTCTCTTGTTGGGGAGCCCTGAGTGATGAGTCCTTTGCCTCCCTCTAGACCTCGAGATCCATCCAGTGTGCGAGGGGACTCGACCGGGTTTCCAGTAACAGCCTTTGCGACCACGTCTTCACATGAAGGGAAAGCCCAGCAGGGAAGAGCAAGGGCTTCGGAACAAAGCATTTCTGGCTCGGTCAGTTATTTAATCTCTGATCTCGATCAAGTCATTTAACAACCCTGAGCCTCAGTTTCTTTGCTGCAAAAAGAGATGATAATGTTTGCCAAATGAGAAAACACAGGCAGAGCGATCGCCAGGGCTCCTGACACCCACAGGACATGGCCGTTGCTCCCTCAGGGAGCTCACATGTGGAAGAGGGTTTTGCAATGCAGACATGATAATCATTCTGCTAGTGAAGCGACAAAACACTTGGGCACTTTCCCCTCAATCCCACCGTCAGCTCATGCCCAACCTAAAAAGCATTTGGCTAATAATGGAAAGGAAGCCATTACCAGCTCCCTCAGTTCTGACCATCTTTGATCTGAAGGACTGGAAAATTTCCTTCAATTAAAAAAATTCCTGATGGCATATACACTAATTGTCACATTAAATCTATGTTCCTTTTGAAAACTGTCCATTCTAACAAGTCAGGGCCATTTTCACCCCACCTGTCCTGGGCACAGCAAGGCTCACCAAAGGGTGTGAGGAGGAGCACAGCGGTCCAGCTGTGAACATGGCAGTAGACAGCTCTCCTGGGTCCAAGTTTCAGAAAGAAGATCCCTGTGACAACATCTCTTACGGCCCTTGTGATAGAAACATCAAAGGCAAATCCATAGTAATGGCCCAATATAATAATCATAATTTATTTTAAGTTCTAGAATATGATAAATGATTAAGAATACGAAACTGGGATTCAGAACTCATAGAGAACATGTACAAATCAATAAGAAAAAGACAAAAAAAACTAATTTAAAAATGGGCAAAAGTCTTGAGCAGCCATTTTACAGTAGAGCAGGAATCTGATAATTAAGGTCCTCAAGACCAAATCTGTGTTCCACAGCCTGTTTTTATAAATAAGTTTTATCAGCACACAGCCACACCCATTCATTCACATATTTTCTATGGCTGCTTTTGCTCTACAACAGTGCAGTTGAGTAATTGGAAAAAGACCATGTGGTCTTCAAAGCCAGTGATATTTACAATCAGGGCCTTTACAGAAAAATTTGCAGACCCCTGTAATAGAGGAAATCCAAGGTGGCAATAAGCATATGAAAAGGTGCCCAACATTATTAGCCAACAGGAAAATGCAAATTAAACCCATAGTAAGATAGCATTATGACCCACTGCAATGGCTAAAATTAAAAAGACTGACAATGACAAGTGTTGACAGAAATGGGGAACAGCAGCAGCTCATACACTGATGGTTGAAGTTCAGCTTTGGAAATCGGTTTGGCAGTACCCACTACAGCTAACCATACATATCTCCCTGGCTCAGCAATTTCTGGGTGTATACTCAAAGGAAATCAGAGCTGTGGCCACCAAGAGACACATAAGAGAATGGTTCTAGCACCTTTATTTATAACAGCTCCAAACGTAAAACAACCCAAATGTCCATCAACAATAAAATGGACTACATAAATTGTGGTATATAGACATGATGAACTAGCATATAGCAATTAAAAAAAATAAACTATTGCTCCCTGCAAGCACATTTCACAGACATGATGACAAGCAAAAGAAAGCAGATCCCCAAAAGTCCCCATCGTAGAATTCCACCTATGTGAAGTTCGATAGCATGTGGTGCTAGAAGTCAGAATTGCAGGTATCTGTAGGATTGGGGGACTCATACTGACAGGGAAGGGACACCAGGGAGCCTGCTAGGGCCTGGGGATGTGCTAGATCTTGCTGTGGGAAGTGGTTACATGGTTGTTGACATATGGAAAAGGTCATTGAATATACACCTAAGATTTGAGCACCTACAGTAGAAGGTAGAATGTTATACCTTAGTAAACAAGGAAAATATTAAAGAAGAAAAGACTGTGGATCCTTTTGGACTTGAACCTTATGCCAGCAGTGGATAATACAGAGTGATGTTTTAACTAACACACAAACTGCAAAACCTTTTAAGTTTTGCCCTAAAAAGAATTAAAATTTGAGAGTTTAATTTTGCTTTTTAATAAAGTCCTCCATAATAACCGATTCCATGTCAAAGCCAAGAAGACTAACTGGTTTCCTTGTTCACGATCTCTAATGGGTGTATGTTTGACAGGACGTCTACTGAGAGGACCAACAACCCAGACTAATGCCACTCCCTGCACCAACCCCTGCATCCAGGGTGGAGTGAGAACCTTCCCTGTTCATTCAGCAGTGGATGTGGCAGGAGGACGTGCCCTCCACAGGGTCAACCTGTCCCATGTTCATCTAGGAGGTAACAGCACAAGGGCGAAGTCATTTCTTAATGAGCCCACACTTGATCTTACAGAGCAAATACTGACTGGGATCAGCCCATCATGGCTCAGACAGGAATATGCCCCCACGCCCATGAGCCTAGGGTGCCGGCACAGGCAGTCACAGATGTGAACGAGCAAAGTAATGCAGCTGCCCTCCTGGTCTCCAAGGCGAAGTGAATGTTTCCTACAAGGTGATTTGGATCCTCTGCAGCTCCCAGACAATCCAGGCCCAGCACCCAATAACTTTCTGTTTCATGTGTGCTGGGATTCTGGGTCCAGATGGATCATACAGTCGTGGAGCGCTGGAGCCAAACGAGAAATGTGCCTGTTCCCCCGTCACCACACACTGTAACACTGCCCACCCCAAAGTGCTCAGTTAGCACAGTTCAGGGATTGCTAAGTCCATAAATGCCTTTCCCAGGTGGGCTTGACTTAAAGCCGTCTCTGCACTCACTGTGGAGAGAAGAGAGGAGAGGAGCCCCACAGAAGTGAGGCCAGTCTCAGAATCTCCAAAGCTCCTGTGAGCACTCCACAAGGAAACCTTTGTGAGAATGGAATGGTAGTTGTAAGAGTGAGGGGTCTGCATCTCCACCTTTCCTCCTGCCCGTCCTGTGGCAGGGCTGAGCCTCCCTGCTGAGGCAGCAGAGCAAACCAAACAACTGGTTTCCTTTCACACCTTGCAGTTTTCCACCCAGTTCAGACAGTGAGCTCAATGCCACTGTCAAGTTCATAATGCACCTGTGGCATACCAGGACATTCCCTAGAGGGGTAGAGGTAAAACAAACATTTAACAGGAGGGGTTTAATTTTCCTGTGTTGTTTTTCTTATTAGCTCTGTCTCTTTAAAAGTATGGACAATGAGTATCAGACACATGTAAAGTTTTCTTTTAGTCACAGTTCAGGCTAGCTGGATTCCCGCTCTGAGGTTTTGCAGTGCTGCATTTTGAAGTGTCTGTGTGGCACTGGATTAGGTTCTTGCAGCTGCCTTAATAAAAGTACCACACACTGGATGACTTAAAACAGTAGAAATGGGGCCGACCCTGTGGCGCACTCGGGAGAGTGCAGCGCTTGGGAGTGCGGCGGCGCTCCCGCTGCGGGTTCGGATCCTATATAGGGATGGCCGGTGTGCTCACTGGCTGAGCGCGGTGCGGGCGACACCAAGCCAAGGGTTGCGATCCCCTTACTGGTCACAAAAAAACAAAAAGACAAAAAAAACCCCCAAAAAACAAAAAAAAACAAAACAGTAGAAATGTATTCTCTTATTGTTTTGAATATCCGGAGTCTAAAATCAAGGAGTTGCCGGGGTTGGCGCCTTCTAGAAGCTCTCAGGGAGAATCCATGCAGGCCCCTCTCCTAGCTTCTGGTGCTTGCTGCCAGTCCATGGCATTCCGTGGCTGGTAGCCGCATTGCTCCAGTCTCTGCCTCTGTCTTTTCATTGCTTCTTCCAGTGTATCTTCCTGTGTCTGTCTTCTCACTTTATAGGGACACTGACATCGGATTTAAGGCCAACCCTAACCCAGTATGACATTATCCTAACTAATTACATCTTCAAATACCCTATTTTCAAATAAGGTCACATTCTGGGATTCTGGGAAGGACATGAATTTTGGGGAGATACTACTAAACCGAGTACAAATACTGCTATGATTTGAATGTTCTCTCCAAAGCTCATGTTGAAAATTAATTGCCACTGTGATGGCACTGGGAGATGGGGCCTTTAAGAATTGATTAGATCCTGGAAAGTCCATCTCCATGGATGGGTTAATGTTGTTATTGTGGGAGTGGATTGTTATCATGGGAGCAGGCTGTTATAAAAGCAGTCCTCTCTTGCTCTCTCTGTGTGTGCCGTCTTCTGCTATCCACCCTTCTGCCATGGGATGATCCTTGCCAGATGCCAGCACCATGCTCCTGGACTTCCCAACCTTCAGAATTGTGAGAAATAAATTTATTTTGTTTATAAATTACCCAGCCTGTGGTATTCTGTTATAGCAGCAGAAAACATGCTGAGACAAGTACCATGCACCAAATGCTTATGTCCGTCACTTGGCTCTTTGCTAAGGGGCAGACAGTGCTGCTGGGAGCACATCACAGCATGTGGATGGGCCTCAGGCCACACGTTCTGGAGGAAAAGGTCTGCACCAGGCAAAGGTGAGGAGGAGAGGGTTGGAAAGCAGGTTGCCATGGCGACTCCCTCTCTTATCTCCATGGTCTTCCCAGCTCCCCATGGTCCTGTCCCTCCTCCATCCTGAATCAACCCACCCTACACACAGGAGTGTTCAGCGGCCAGTAGCCTTCCCTCCTGGTGCAGTAATTTGGGGTTGAGAGAAGCAGCTCCTCTGGATGGGTCAGGGGAGGCCTGCCCTTGGAGGAGGGTGAGTCTGTTTGAGTCCCCCGAGGGAGGCGCAGACTCTCTGTGCTACCCCACAATGGAGGGAGGGGTGGAAGGCGGGATCCCTCAGGACAGCGAAGATACCACAGCTCACAGCTCCTCCTAGGGGCTAAGCATTCGGTGATGAGCTTCTAAGCTTCTAGTTGGGGTTTTAGGCCAACGTACGGAAGAGCCTTCAAGATTTAGTGTCATCACTCTTAGGTTCTGGAACTTACCTGGGTGGGAACTTTGCTTTGAAGAGTGCACCTGGGAACTGCTCACGGGGCTTTTTCTATTAGGGTATTTGGGTGGAAGGCCTAGTCTGCCTGGGGAGTCCCGGGCGCTTCTGCACGGCTCAGATTCCACAAACACTGTTCCCTGCACCCCTTTGTCTCCCTCAGAGAATTAACTAAGATAGCTAGGCATTAATCTTGCCCAGGGGAAAAATTATCTCTTATCTCCAGACTATTTTTTGTAAATTTTATAGATGGGGTAAGAGCTGCCTTGTTTTCTTATCCCATTCAGAAAATCCAGTGGTTAGGCTAGGTATAGGTTTTATTTCAGCTTAAAGATGCTGTCTGATGCCTGAAATTAGATATTTAGGGACATAAGGACAGCACTGTCCTTTTGCATCAGTTTTACAATTACTCTTTTTCTACCGGGTTTTGTCCATCCTAACCATATGATTCCCACATGGGATTCCATCAGCAGTGGGAAAAGGAGTGAATATTTAAGTATGAACCTGCCCCAAATGGGCCATGCCAGAGACTAATGATGAAGTCACAGCAGTGAGTGTCCGCAGAGGTCGAGGATCTGAGGCTGGTGTGGGTGGAACTGCAGAGGGCCCACCTGCTCAGGGAGGCACCTCTGCTTCGGCATCACTGGCGGCTTCTGTGGGGCCTGAGGGTCACAGTCTGGACCCACTTCCCCTGTTCTCTCTCCACTGTGTGAGGCCAAAGCTACTGAGGATCTTTGGGCAAGTGTGGGCTGTGTTTGCTCAGTCCCTCCAGCCTTGGGAAAGCTCAAGAGACACGTCCCCAGGGGAGGGGTAGCTCCTTCCCAGAAGCTACCAGGGAGGAAGGTGCCCCCTGTGCACAGAAGCTCAGAGCCCCTGGGCACGGGATCTGCTCCCAGGAGGAGCCTGCAAAGGCCTGAAGGGTCAATAGCCAAGGCTGGGCTTTAAGCTTGGTGTCCCTGCTGCGGTCCCGGGGCAGGTTTGGAAGCAGGGCAGAAACAATCCTACTCCCCCACGGCCCCACAGAGAGAATGCAACTTGGTGGAAAGTAGGAGGGAGAATGTGTAGACACTCTGCACAGATGAGGTTTGCTACTGCTGGAAGGTATAAGTGTAGCTGCAGCGCCCCCCAAGCTGTGAGCCTGTCACCCTATCTGTGCTGATGCACTCTGCCACTCTGACCCAGCATTCTACTTAGATGGAGTTTGCTCACTGGTAGAATTATTATAAAATATACTGTCAAGATTCCTTCACTTGCAAGTGGCAGAAACTCAATTTAAACTGGCTTAAGCCTCCAGGGTGAAGAACAGCTGCATCCCAGGTCACAGATTTTATCAGGATTCTGTCTCTGTGTGTCTTTTAGTTCTACTGCTTCCTCTGTGACAGCTTAGTTCTCAAACTAGATATCTCCAAAGGGAATGAGATGGCTGCTGGTAGCCCAGGATTACAGGATTCTTGATGCTTATGATTCCAAAAGGAGAACCTGGACCTACTAGGGTCTCATGCCCACCTCTGTAGTGGGGAGTTGGAGGTCATTCCAGGTTGAGGAAGGCAGTTGCCAGAAGGCAGGAGAAGGGGACAGAGATGCAGGGTGGGCCCAGCGTCAGGCTTCCACTGCTGGGTGTTGGGAGGCCAGCCTGCCAGGCGGGAAGTGCTACGTGGGCACCTGGTGAGAGCTTGGTGACTGCAATTGGTAGAAGTAGGAGGAGGAATAAATTTGATAGTAGGAAAAAAAAAAAGAGCCTTGAAAACTCCTCCACACTGACAGCCACACAACTCTGAAAACTTGAAAATGTTATGTAAATAATGACAATGAAGGGCTGTCAAGTCCTTTGCGTCAGCTGCCCCAGGTAGGCTGCTGCCGGTGAGCCCAGAGCCTTCTCCAGGCTGCGCCCTTCAGATTCATTTTGGGTTTGACATTTTAAAATATGTTCCACCCACGGGTTTCTTTTGAGAGACTAGAGTATCTCTGAATTTAACATTCAGGTAAATAAAGAGAGCGCTTGGGAGAAAATTACCTCTTCTGAAAATCTTGTCACTTAATGCTTGTTTCCTAGGAGAACTACAAGAAGGAAAACGAAATGGTAGAATTCTTCTTTGACATTTAAAGCTTGCTGTGTGGTTTGCAGCTGAGAACAAAGTGCACGTTCTTTCCAGTCCCCTAAACCCTGCTGCCCCAGGCTGGGTATTCGCTGCAAAGCTCAGGGAAGAATAAACTCGAATAGGGAAAAATACATTTTTATTTTCACTGTCTTCTAGCTGATGTCAAGAATTTTCTTCAGTTATTGAATGGAGGCAACAGATGACAGCAGCATTAGCAGGACCTGTAATTTCATCACTGATGAGATTCACAGACATTTCACACCACGTGACTGCTGTTTCAAAATCTCAAAATACTCCTTTTACTCATCATGTCTGGGAAATTGCAATAGTTATTAGACCTGCCACTGGATCTTATTATATGCGTTAATAAAGAAGCACATGTATTACTCTTTCACAGTTATAATTCAATATACATTTCAATATAATTGCTTTCCTTTGTCATTCTCTGAGTTTTATTTCATGTATTTAAAAATATTATTCTGATGCCAAGGATACACAATAGGGAAAGAATAGACTTTTTGATAAATGGTGTTTGGAAAATTGGATAACCACATGCAAAAAAAAGAAAAAGAAATTTGATCCTTAAATCATGCACAAAAAATCAACTCAAAATGGATTAAAGACTTAAATGTAAGATCCAAAACTATAAAACTACTAGAAGAAAACATAGAAGAAACATTCCATGGCATTGGTCTGGGCATTGATTTCTTGGATATCATCCCATAAGCAAGAGCAACAAAAGCAGAAATAGAAAAATGGATTACTCAGACTGAAAAGTTTGCACAGCCAAGGAAACAATCAACAGAGTGAAGACCCAGCCTATGGAATGGGAGAATATATTTGCCAACCATACATCTGAGAAGGGGTAAGATCCAAAAATATATAAGGAACACAAACAACTCAATAGTAAAAATCCAAATGACCCAATTAAAAGTGGGCAAAGAATCTGAATAGACATTTCTCAAAAAGAGGCATACAAATGGCCAATGGGTATATGAAAAAAATGTTCAACATCACTAATCAGGGAAATGCAAATTAAAACCGCAATGAAATACCACTTCACACCTGTTGGAATGGCCATTATCAAAACGATGAAAGATTAGTGTTGGTGAAGATGTGGAGAAAAGTGAACCCTTGTACACAGCTGGTGAGAATATAGATTAATACAGGCATTATGGAAAACGGTATGGAGCTTCCTGAAAAAACTCAAAATAGCGTTACCACATATCCAGCAATCCCACTTCTGATTATGTATCCATTGGAAATGAAATCAGCACTTCATGGAGATATCTGCACTCCCATGTCCATTGCAGCACTATAGCCAAGATACAGAATCAACCTAAGTGTCCATTGATGACGAATGGATAAAGAAAATGTGACACACACACACACCAATATTATTCAGCCTTAAAAAAGAAGGAAATTTTGCCATCTGTAGATGGATGTAGAGGATATTATGCTAAGTGAAATAATCCACACAGAGACAAACACTATGTGATTTCACTTATTTATGGAATCTAAGAAAGTCAAAGTCATAGAAACTGAGGTTAGAAGGGTGGTTACCAGGGGCTGGGAGCGGAGGGTGGGAAATGGGGAAATGATGGTTAAAGGGTACAAACTTTCAGTTATAAGATAAATTCTGGAAACCTAATGTACAGCATGGTGACTATAGTTAATATTAATGTATTATATACTTGAAGTGTATACAATATAATATATAAACATAAATGTATTTATATATTTGTATTTATAAATATATTTATGTATAAAATATAGAATGTAATACATACTTGAAAACTGCTGTGAGAGTAGGTCTTAAGTATTCTCACCACTCACACAAAAAAGGTAGCTATATGGGGTGATGTTAATTAGCTCGATTGTGATAATCATTTTACAATATGTACATATATAAAAACATCATGTTGTACATCTTAAATATATACAATTTTTATTTGTCAATTATACCTTAATAAAGCTGGAAAAAATAAAATTACGGCTCTGAGTGGTGGAGGCCCATAGGCTTCACTAGCTTACCAGTGGGGTCATGGCATTTCCTGTGTGTCAGGTACTATTTTATGGCTTTATATGTATTATTAAGTAAATCCTCACAATCACACTATCAGGTACGTATTAATAATTAAGATTAAAAAATTGATGCTTGAAGAGTACATAAATTCCCCAAGAACACAAAGCCAGTAAGTGGCAGAGTTGGAATCCAAATCCAGAATACCTGGCCCCTGAGCCTCTTGTACTTGCTACAAGGTGAAAATCTCATGATGGTCCAGGGAGGGGGCAGGTGCCAGCCCTGGCCTCAAGCTCAGTGCTTCCCCCAAAGATGTTCAGAGAAAGGTCTGAACTGAGCAGATGCCCACAGGCTACCTCGGGGGCCTTGAAGGCACACTTGAGGGGAGGGCTATAGCAAGAACACAGGAAGTCTGCCATGGGCCATGCAAGGGAGGGTCCCCTGCCCCCCAACAATCCTTGCAAAGGTTTCCCAAACTTTTATCATCTGTGATCACTTAGTGGACATTTGATTTACCCTTAGATGAATTTCAGGCAATTTTTTTAAATGGAGTTACCAGAAATTTTAAAACAATAAAAAGGAAATGCAGTGCTTTAGGTTGGTAATATGATCAGTTTCTGATCAGTGAGAGAGGTATATTTTCACTCTTTCCCCAAGATCTCTCCATCTTTGTTGATGATAGAGAACTTGACCCATTATTTCTCATTGTTACTTTTTAAATTGACAAATAAAAATGGTATATATTTATGGTGTACAACATGATGTTTTGATATATGTATACATTGTAGAATGGCTAAATCAAGCTATTTAATGTATGCACAACCTCATATACTTATTTTTTTGTTCTGAGAACACTTCAAATCTACTTTCTTAGCAATTTTCAGGTGTGCGATATATTGTTATTAACTGTAGTCACCACAATGTATACTAGATCTCTCAAACTTATTCCTCCTTTCTAACTAAAATTTTGTGTCCTTTGACCAACATCTCCTCAAACCCTCTACCCCCCACCCAGCCTCTGGTTAACTGCCACTGTACTTTGTTTCTTTATGTTTGACTTAGATTCCACAAATGAGATTATGCAGTGTTTTGTCTTTCTGTGCCTGCTTATTTCACTTAATATAATGTCCTCCAGGTTCATCCAAGTTGGGGCAAATGATAGGATTTCTTTCTTTTTTAAGGTTGAATAGTATTTTCTTTACCCATTCATTCGTCAATGGACACTTAGGTTCATTCCATATCTTGGCTACTGTGAATCGTGCTGCAATGAACATGGGAGTGCAGATATTTCTTCGAGATACTGATTTCATTTCCTTTGGATATATACCCAGAAGTGGAATTGCTGGATCACATGGTAATTGTATTTTTAACTTTTCCAGGAACCTCCATACTGTTTTCCATAATGGCTTATTAATCTACATTCCCAACAGCTTTCAAGAAGGGTTCTCTTTTCTCCACATCCTTGCCAACACTTGTTATCTCTCATCTTTTTGATAATAGCTATTCTAACAGGTGTGAAGTGATATCTCATTGTGCTTTCAATTTAGATTTTCTGATGATTAGTGCTGTTGGGCATCTGTTCATATACTCGGGCATTTGTATGTCTTCTTTTGAGAAATGTCTATTTAGATCCTTTGCCCATTTTTTAATTGGGTGATTTGGTTTTCTGCTATTGAGTTAAGTTTCTTATATATTCTGTATATTAACCCCTTATCAGATGTACGGTTTACAGATACATTCTCCTATTCCATAGATTGTCTCTTCATTCTGTTGATAGTTTCCTTTACTGTACAGAAGCTTCTTAGTTTGATGTGATCCATTTTGTCTATTTTTGCTTTTGTTGCTTATGCTTTGGGGGTCTTATCTAAGAAATCAATGCCCAAACAAATGTCATGAAGCTTTTCCCCTATGATTTCTTTTAGTAATTTTATGGTTTCAAGTCTCATGTTTAAGTCCTTAATCCATTTTGTGTTGATTTTTGTGTGGTGTGAGATGAGGCTCTAATTTTATTTTTATGCATGTGACTATCCAGTTTCTGCAGCACCAGTTACTGATCAGACCATCCTTACCCATTGTTTGTTCTTGGCCTCTTTGTTGAAAATCAATTGGCTGTAAGTGTGTTGATTTATTTCTGGGCTCTCTATGCTATTCCATTGGTCTGCACCTGTTTTTATGGCAGTACCATGCTGTTTTGATTATTATAGCTTTGTAATAGATTTTAAAATCAGCGTGTGATGCCTCCAGCTTTGTTCTTTTCGCTCAGGCTTTCTTTGGCTATTTGTCATCTTTTGTGGTTTCATATGAATTTTAGGATTGTTTTTGCTATTTCTATAAAAAATGGTATTGGAATTTTGATAGGGATTGTGTTGATTCAGTAGATCACTTCAGATAGTATGGACATTTTAACAGTATAAATTTTTCTAATCCATGAGCACAGGATATCTTTTAATTTATTTATGTCTTAGATTTCTTTTATCAATTTTTATAGTTTTCAGTGTATACTTATAGATCTTTCATCAATTCAGTTAAATTTACACCCAAGTAATTTTTATGGTGCTATAATAATATAGCATAATTTTTTATAATAATACAATTGTTTGCTTTCTTGATTCCTCTTTTGGTTAGTTTGTTAAAAACTGGCTAATAGCATATAGAAATGCTACTGACTTTTGCCTGTTAATTTTGTGTCCTGCTACTTTACTCAATTTGTTTACCAGTTCTAATAGTTTTTTGGTAGGGCCTTTAGAATTTTGTATATGTAAGATCATGTCATCTGCAAACAGAGACAATTTGACTTATTTTTTTCCAATGTGGATGCCTTTTCTTTTTCTTGCCTAATTTCTGTGGCTAGGACTTCCAGTGCTATGTTTGATAGAAGTGGTGATAGTGGGCATCCTTGTCTTATTCCTGATCTTAGAGGAAAAGACTCCAACTTTTCACTGTTGAGCGTGATACTAGTTATGAGCTTGTCATGTATGGCCTTTATTGTGTTGAGGAACATTCTCTTTATGCCCAATTTTCCGAGAGTTTCACAATGGAAAAATGCTGTGCTGAACAATGCTTTTTCTGCATCTGTTGAGATGATTACATGGTTTTTGTCCTTCATGGTTTTGTCTGTTATGTGGTGCATCGCATTCATTGATTTATGAATGTTGCACCATCCTTGAATCCCAGGAATAAATCCCTCTTGTTATTCTTTAAAGTTTAAATCCTAGCTCACATTTAAATGTTATAGAGACTGGCAGTAAATAAATAGTTGGTGGTTTGAAAAGACGTAAATCTAAAATGGATCCAAAAGTTAGGGGGAGATTTCTCACTGAAGAAGGCTCAATTTTCTGAAAGATTATAGGAACTTCCAGGATAGCCTTGAGTCATGCTGGGGAATGCTAAATTTTCTGCCTTTCCCTTCCCACTCCCTGGCACATCCTCAACCACCTAGCAGGTCCCTCTTCCTCTGAAGCTCCTCTCCCTGAATTAAGCATTAGCAGGGTTCACTTGAAATAATTAATTGAATCATACATATGTGTAGTAACCAACCAAAGAAAGATGAATAAATATTTGCCTTACCTTGATTTTTTGAAAAACACTGAACACAAACTTTTTAAATAGAATCTTGGGACTCCAAATCAGGGAGAATATTCATGCATCCTCCGTACCCAGTGTCCAGCAAAGTGCTCAGTCTATGCAGGATTGGGTTGGATGTTGGGCCATTAAGCTGGATTGAGGTGGGAAGGGGAGAGAAGATAAAGGAGAAAAGGAATCAGGAAAGGAAAGGGAGAGAGAAAGAGTCAGGAAGCATACATATGTGTAGTAACCAACCAAAGAAAGATGAATAAATATTTACCTTACCTTGATTTTTTGAAAAACACTGAACACAAACTTTTAAAATAGAATCTTGGGACTCCAAATCAGGGAGAATATTCATGCATCCTCCATACCCAGTGTCCAGCAAAGTGCTCAGTCTATGCAGGATTGGGTTGGATGTTGGGCCATTAAGCTGGATTGAGGTGGGAAGAGGAGAGAAGATAAAGGAGAAAAGGAATCAGGAAAGGAAAGGGAGAGAGAAAGAGTCAGGAAGGAGAAACGATGAGAGATGGGGTGGTAGACAGAGGCAAAGACTGAACATGGGCAGATTAGAGAAGATGGAAAGGGGTGTAACGACTTTGCCCTTGATAGACATGGAGTGGGTTCAAATTTTGTTCTGGCTTCGCCAACTACACGAATCTGATCTTCTGTTATAGACTGAGGACCACACATAAACCTTGGACAAGTGGCATGCGGATTGTCAACTGGGCCTGCAGAACACAGAGCAGAGCCTGGCTCAGTGAATAGAAATGCAGGTGACATGGGGGCCTGACATCACCCTGTCACCAATATCTGCTGCTCACTTGGGCTTAGAGGATAGAACTTTCTTCAGTGTCTTTCTCAGTCATGTGTGCCGTGATTGAAAACTGCTCGCTGTTCTCCAACTGCTCTTCCTGTAGGGTTCCTTCTGGCTCAGATGACCTCAGCCGCCACCAGGTGAGCTGCAGCAACAGAGACCAGTGGGATGGTCCAAGGAGGACCTGGGAAAACCCAGTTGTCAGCCAGCAGCTTTCCTTCTGAAGCCTTCAACACCAAGGAGGGCATGTGCCCTTGTCAATGCTGGCCCCAGTCCCATGGGAGTCGACTTGGGGCCCTGTCATTTCATCTCACTCCTTGTGCATCTCAGCATCTTTACAGTGACCTGAACACTGTGGAGTCCAGAATCCCTACACCTGGGCTCTGAAGCCATACCATGGGTTTCAGATTTCCTGGCAGCGTTGTCCTCCCTGGGGAAAAAAAAACAACCCAACTCACTCTGTTCCTCGCTATCTCTTCCCAGAATCTTCACTTGCACAGTTTAAATAGTATAAACAACACGTCCTTTTTCCAAACATCCTTTGGTAAACTGCGCTGGCCCCAAGAACAAGGCCATACCGCCCTCCAGGTGGGAGCGGCCTGTAAGATTACAACCTCGGTTCCCTGGTCCTAATAACTGGCTGCTGTGACCAGTATAGATTACCTGCCCTGGGTGTGTGACCTGTCCTCTGATTGCTGCCTGGATGGAGGGTGAAGAGTGTGCCATGGCTACAAGCTCAGGAGGAGAGCTGTGGCCCCAGATCAGCGGCTGGGGCAGAACGTTTTTCCTGCATGACTCACCAGGAGTCTTGCGGGTTCTAGCCATAACTGGACAGCAGCTGGGCCCTGGATGGGAGACGAGGTCTTCACACGGTCACCCCTCAGGATGGATGCTGCAATCCTAGCTTGGGCTGGTGTGGGGGGAGGGGAGCACACACCACGTCAGAAGGCTGAGCAGAGGCTATCTTTAAAAAGGGACTTACCTGCTGCTTACGGAATGGATGCAGCCTAATATTAAGATGTTTTATGACTCCAAATTACCCAAGAAAGGGGAGAGGTGGTAATTAACCCTCCCACAGAAGAGCATGGGATAGTGGAGAGCTGATCTTGATTACAGGACGACTCCTCTCTGGACACCAATATCCCCCACACAGACAGAGGGGCTAGAGGGGTGTAGAGCTAGGGCTGGGTCTGGAGCTCACAGACCCCTTGAGCCCATTCATAGACCCTTCACACGCAGGTCTATGAGCTAGGTAACTGGCAAAAAGGTCCTTGGAGCCTTGGTTGAGGAAATAATAGTCTTTATTCAGCACACACACATCTGAGAGCTAGGCAGTACAAAGAGAAACTCAGAAACTCAACTGCTACTGGTAAAGTCCAAAGAAAAACTGAGCAGCTGCCAGCAGAGTAAACATGCTCTTTTTTAGACACGAGCTCTGCGGGCCAGCTTCTGCTTCACAAACTGAAGAACACACAATAGCAACAAACTAAAAAGATACATGGGTGCACATGTGCACTAACTCCACCCACACACAACTTGTTTACAAGAAATGTACTGCACCACCCCCAACCGGACCTGAGGTGGGGGACCTGAACAAACTATTTTCCCCACAAGGGGGAAGAGGTTCTGCCCACCCATGAGGAGTCTAATTCAACCCTACAAGTTCAGCAGAGGGACTGCCCTGTGCCACCCGTGTGTCCCTGGGTGGGTTGCAACATGCTCACCACCAGTTACTGCCCTCAAAGGAGCAGCAGGAGTTCAAGCAGGCAGACCCCACTGTGTCAGGCAGACCAGGGGTGTGCCCAGAGGGTGGGACTTGCATGCTGTGGGTGGCAGGGGAGTCTATATCCCTCTCTCAGGGATGTCCCTGAGGGACCCTCAGATGCCCTGCAGTTTTCAGACCCCCGCCCATGACATTCCTCAGGGCCTCCTATGTGGATCCCACAAGGAAAAGCTCTTTTAAAGCCAAGCCCTGAGAAAATGTGCTTCTCCTAAGGAAGGGGCATGCTTCACCCCCGATCTTGTTTCTCATTCTGTTGGCCCCAAAAGCTCAGATTCAGTTTGGGACTCAGCTGTGTGAATTCTAGATCTCTTGATCATCCCAGCCAGCTCCCCTGCCCTCTCTGCCCTGACCGCTGGCGCACTCCCACAGCCAGTTTTCAGCTGCAGACTTCATGTCCCACCTGCCACCTTGAATCCCCTCTGGAATGAGGTAGAGGGGGACGTGTACATACATGTCCGTCTGTCCTGCCTAGCCGGGGGGCATCCCAGTGTCTTCATGTGGTTTTGTGAAGAGAACAGAAAAGCAAAGTGGAACAAGTTCCTGGGTTTTGCTGTCTGCTCTGATCTCTGTAAAGACACCACTGCCCCATGGGCCAAGGCACTTCCCATGTGTGGAAACAAGTCACACATGTGTAGGAATGTTGCCCAGGATCAGGACAGTGAGTGCTGAGGGTCGAGAGAGTGGGTCTCCACACTGATGTGGCTGCAGAGGGGATTGCCGGAGTCCTGCCTTCAGCCTGTGGCACCGTGGCGCCCATGACCCCTCAGCCTGGAATGTTCGGGACCCTTCCTTGGAGGCTGAGGCAATGTGCTTTGAGGGGAGGGCAGCTCCCCCACTGGAATGGCAGCCTGCTCTGCTTGTGTCCAGTCTGAGCCAGCCACCAGCAGAGAAGATGGCCTTTCTGATGACCCAACTCAGGATGTCTGGCTTCAAAGTGGTAGGGACCTGCCCTGAAGGACCCCAGTACTGTCTACTTTTCCATCAATTTACCCACATCTGTGTGGAATTGCCCCCTGGGTCCAGGGACACAGCCTGTGATCATAGTCAAGGCACCAAGCAGGGCCCATCTGATAATGTGGGGATACAGAAAATCCCCCTTTGAGCTCCTGGGGGGAGAGCCTTAATCTGTGAATCGGGGAGGGTCTCCTTCCTGTGCCATGCGTGGGAGACTGGGGAAAGCTATGACTCACCTCAGCCACAACACCTGAGGGGTGTCCCGCTTCACATCTGCTGGATAGGTTACAAAACTATTATAAGAAAAACAAAACAAGCAAACAAAAGACAAAACAGAAAACAACAAGTGTTGAAGAGGCTGTGGAGGAACTGGAACCCTGGAGCATGGCTGGTGGGAACGTGAGATGACACAGCCTCTGTGACAAATGGTGTGGCTGTTCCTGAAAAGGTTAAGCAGCATCACCACGTGATGCTGTAGTAGTACACACAGTAGACGCCAGTAGTGTCACATCTGAGTGTGTACTCAGAAGACTAAAGGCAGGTGCCCTAACAGATAGTACACCATGTTCATAACAGCATTATTTGCAGCAGCCAAACGGTAGAAATAACCCAATTTTTCATCAATGGATAATGGATAAACAAAATGCGCTATATCCATACAGATGGATAATGGATAAACAAAATGAGCTATATCCATACAGTGGGGTGTTATTCAGCCTTAGGAAAAAATGAGATTCTTATGCATTCTACGGCATGGATAAACCTTGAAATAGTTACACTAAACAAAATAAGCCAGACCCAAAAGGACGAATACCTTATGATTCTACTTACACGAGGTGTCTAGAGTAGTCAAATTCATAGAGACAGAAAGTAGAACGGTGGCTGCCAGAGTCTGCAGGGAGGGGGAAATAGGGATCAGTGTTTAATGGGTATAGAGTTTAAGTTTGGGAAGATGAAAAAGTTCTGGAGATGGATGGTGATGATGTTTGCACAACACCGTGAATGTACTTAATGCCACTTTACACTTAAAAATGGTTAAAGTGGTAAATTTTAGGTTATGTATATTTTACCAAAATAAAAAATTTTTAAGGGGTTACAAAAATCTCAGTAATCAAGATAGATAATATTTTAATGCAATATTTTTAAAAAATCAAAATTAATGCCATGCAATCCATGATGAACAAAATAACAAATTTTTATTTTTTAATTTTTTTTTTTGTGACCGGTAAGGGGATCGTAACCTTTGGCTTGATGTCACCCGCATCGCGCTCAGCCAGTGAGCTCACCGGCCATCCCTACATAGGATCCAAACCTGCGGCCTCGCTGCTCCCAGCGCCGCACTCTCCCAAGTGAGCCACAGGTTCGGCCCCAAAATAACAAATTTTTAAATAAAGAAGATCAGTCTTTATGAATTTTCCTTTTGCCCCAGGCTCTGATATGGCTTGGCTTGCCACTAAGAATTATCCCCTTTTGAGAATTTATGTGCTGGGCACTAAACAAGTATGCTTTCTTACGGCAACATTGCAAGGCAAAACTTATTATTCATGTTTTACAGTTAAGTAAACTGAGGCTCTTTGGAGTCGAGTCATCTGCTCAAGGTCAATCCCGTGCCCTTAGCCTCTGCAAAGGCATCTTCTGGCCATACACATAGCTGAGGAAGAGGAGGCCCTGGGCTCAGGAAGGGAGAAGATTTGATTGGTCTCTTCCTGAGAAAAATGCTGAGCAGGTCAGAGGCTGAGGTGGAGATTTCAACATGTGACTTCTATCTTGTGAGTCTTGTGGGAGTTGGCTAATGCATGGCTTTTCATCTGTGGTTTTTGCTTAATGTCTTTTTCTATTTTATTGTTTTTTTAACGATGTGATTCTTTTGGCTCTGTAATCTGTCCTAATAAACACTGTCATTATGTTTCCCTGACCATGCTGTGCTGAAGGGCAGCTCCTTTCCTGGCTCAGGTGAAACTGAACGGGAGAAGGATCTTGGAAGGAAGCCTTGCTGTCCACGGAGTCTTAGTCACCACCTGCTTCTTGGTCAGGTTCAACTTTTTCTGTCTTGTTCACAGTAGTATCTCCAAAATCTGCCTGGTGCCTGGCACATAGAAGGTGCTTAATAAATCTTTGTTGAATGAATGAATGAAAAAATAAAAGTTTAACCAGGATATAACCCTTGAAAAAGTGCAAGCAATCTATTTGGCTTATCTTTTTGAAACTTGTACCTAGTGTGGTGGTCAGAGTTAGCTGAGAATTTTTGTAGAATGAAATGAGAAAACAGATTTTGTGATGCATTATAAGATATATATATATATATATATAT
>NW_007727990.1:274885-320023 GCF_000696425.1 Galeopterus variegatus | reverse complement strand
GAATGAAATGAGAAAACAGATTTTGTGATGCATTATAAGATATATATATATATATATATATATCTATATCTATATATATATATATAGATATATATATATCTCTTCAGCTGAAGTGAACCGTATAGCAGTATTTTATGCCACAGGAGATAAAAATACCCATTTGTCACCAATACTTGGACACGAGGTGAGCTTGTACCTGACGTATCCACTAGGACGCATGTACAGCTGAGTTATCAAACATTCCACTCATGCAACACATGAGCTTGTCCAGGGCATGTGAGTTGGCTTGTGGTTTGAAGTCTTTGACTTTATCTTCAGGCTATTCCTTTTAAAGGGCTTTGTTCTGTGCAGAATTGTTTCTGATTCTGAGCAGATTCTATGGTCCTTCATGCTGCTCTGAAAAACAGAGTGTTCTGGGGATAAGGATCATCTGTGGTAGACAAGAGCATTGGAGAAGATAATTGGGAAGAGCCCATCTGCATAAGTCATAAATCTGTTCTGCCTCCTGGTCCTGCCCTCCCAAGTCCTCCAGAATGGTAATCGCACAAACTCTCCTGCTCACCCAGACCAGGCTGTTAGTGCCTTTGTGTCTTTGCCTGTGCTGTGCCTTCTGCAGGAAATGCCCCAACTTCTGCCCCATAACTATCTAAAGATCTCACTAGTCCATGTCTCTTTCCAACACAGGTATCACCTGGGAGCAAAGCAAGGTCTCAGTTTGCACCAAGACCTGATGAACAGAATCTGCTCAGTAACAAGATCTGCAAGTGATTCTTAAGCCCCTTCAAGTTCGAAAAGCATTGTAGATGACTCCTACTCATCCTTAAGTATTCAGTGCAGGGGCCACCTCTTCCAGAGCCTGCCTTGACTCTCTTACCCACCCCAGCTGTGACAGAGAGCCGGGCCCAGGCCCAGCAGTATGTGCCTGCCACACTCGTGAGCAGTTCTAGTTCATGAGTCTTTCTTGTTCAATGGCTGTGTGCTCTGGTAGAGTAAACTTATGATTCTTCTAGGCATTCCCAACAAGGAGCATTGTATGGGCTCAGCCCAGGTGCTACATGCATCATATCCAGGAACCCCTGCCCTGCACTGGAGCCCTTCCCGTACCTGCTCCTGTAGCCCCTGTTGTGGGAGCACCTAAGAGCTGAGACCACCTGATCACGAGCCTTCAGGTGCTGTAGGAACCAAATGGAAGGGCAGGAGAGCCATGCCTTATGCCACACTATTCTCCAGAAGTGCAGGCTTTGGCTGTGTAATGCATCAGCCTTGCTGAATTTTCTCCAGGGCTCCCCTGAAGAGATTTTACTAAGGTGTTTATAGTAGTGACAAACAGCACATAGGGTTATTAGAAAATGTCTAAGAGTGTCCTTCATTCCTCTTTTCTGCCTCCCACAACCACCAAACAATCCATCCTTGCTTTTTCATCTCTGAGTTGGCTACGCTGGGTCCAGATGCCTGTAAGGCTCCTCTCCAAATCCTGCCTTCCCACACCCCATATTCTAGTCTTTCCACAGCCAAAGAGATCTATGTAGAGTACACTACACACCATGTCCCCCTCCCTCAACCCTTTCCCCTACAGAGCCCAAACCCTCCCCTGGGTGACGGCACTGTATCAAGACTACATCTGCTCATAGAGCCCCGTGCACCCCCCCTGCCACCCTCCACTTCCTGTCACCCTGGCTCCCTCTCCCGGACCCAGAAGCTGAGTTCTCAGGGTCTTATATGACCTGTCCTTTCTTCCTGGAATATTCTGCCCCCTGACCTTCCCAGGCTGCGTCCTTCTTACTTTAGATCTGAGGTTGTCACCTTCCGGGTGTTATCCTACCACCTCTGTTGCCCTGTCCCTCTGTTGGACATGTCTGTAGAGCATCACCATCATTTGCTCATTTGTCCTGTATTATCTAACCTTGCCCCTCACTAGCATGTGAACTCCAGGGTCCACAGGCTCATCAGGTAGTTTTTCAGTTGCTGCAGTCCTACCCCGTAGAACATGGTAGAAGCTCAGTGGATATTTATGGAATAAATGGATATGAATGAATGCAATAAAGCACATTTCTGACCAAATACAGTGCTGGTCATTTTCTCAATTCATTCTCTCTGTTTTCTGTGCTGGTCATTCTCCAAATTCGTTCTCTCCCTTTTCTGGCTGCTTTGGCCTGCACTGCCAGGCCCTCTGGCTGGTGGCTGCTATGCAACAGCAGGAAATGGGAGGATAGGAGGGGACAGCGTGGGGGCAGTCTGCCCTTGTGCTTTGACAGCTCCTCCTGGGCTCGGATGACACCACCTCCTCCCTCCTCCCTTCTGTTCTAGGGGTGGGACCACGTCCCCTGTTGCTGGCTCTGGGCACCTCACTCCCTTTCTTAGCCCCGAGTCCTGCCCACAGCTCAGGAAATTGTCTTCATCAAAGTCTCTCCATCTGCACCATTTGGGATGAAGTGTTTCTTGTCAGAATCCTGTCCCACACATCAGACAACTCTCCTGCTGTGTGCGTGTGATTTAGGTATCTTTTTTGCACATACAAAATGTGTACACACAATTTTTTCTTTTTATTTATTTATTTATTTAAAAATTAAAAAATTTTTCCAACTCTTTATTTTTAAATGAATAAAGGTACTGACTGACATATCTAAAAAGGCCCTATATCTACATTGTATGCGTGTGTGCTGTTTGCCAACAAGGAAAAACTTGTTTTTGACAGCATAAAATTTAGAAATGTTTAAACAACAAACATTATCTTAAACAAAACAAAAATGGTTAAGAAAAAAATACAAAACAAGAAATAAATCATTGCAAAATATCTACTACCCAAAATCAGTATATGAATTTAAGACTAAACTAATAAAAATATTACATAGTTTGATGGCATGTTGCTCTTAGGGGTTTTTTTTGCATTGTTTTTTAAAAATATTAGAATTTATTTAGGTAAACATGAAATTACTTGTACAGAGTTATGATAACAGTTTATAGCATAGAGATATAGCCTTTGTTTTAAATGTGTCTACCCATCTCAAACTTAGATGATGGTGAAGTAATAGAGGAGGTTCACTTCAATCAAAATACAAAAGAAAACGTCAAGTGATGCGGAACTCTCTCCTGAATGTGTGACCTTTTTTTTTTTTTTTTTTTTTTTTTTTTTACAAATCCATGTTTTAAAATACTACCATGAAATGATAATGCTATACAAAGAGCAAATTGTGGTATTAATAAAGTAACAGTCACTGGACTAAAAAGAAGTAAATTAAAATCACTCTAAAGAGACCCTGCAGGCAGCTGTCCTGCGTGGTTGTGGTGATCAGGGCCCTGCTGCTGTGAGAGCTGAGTCACACCTGCAGGTGACCCTGGATCCCTGAGCTTCACAGGGTCACCCTCCTCCTCCGTGGGAGATCTGATGACCCAGAGGGTCCCCTGGTACTTCTGGCCTCTCTGGGCTGTGCTGCAGTGGCAGGAGCAAAAGGGCCTGTTGAGGTCATCTTTGTGTCTTAGCCCGTGAGCGTCCTCTCTGTAGACACAGCTGCCTCCCAGCTCTCTCGAGCTCTTTGCTCATAGAAGACAATCTCCTTTTGGTGGGAGGAGGTGGCCATCTCCAATTCTCTGTCTGTGTCTCTGGTCATCGTCTCATGGAGGTTGTGAGTCTGATGTGTGACATTCATATTTCTACACGCACTGGGGAGTTTCCTCTCCGTGTCTAAGTGGTGTCTTTCCTCCTCGGTTGACTTTCTCTGAAGTCGCATGACACGATCTTGATATAATTCAGGCAGGATCGAAGCTTCAGCTGAAGGCTCTGGATCTCACCTTCGAGCTGGGAATTCTGAAGCTGCAAAGAAGCTCGCTCAGTCTGGATCGCTCAGTCTGGAGACTTTAGACTTTTTATTTGTCCTGTAAGCTTTTCATTCATGACCTTTTCTTCCCACAATCGTCTGGCTGCTCCTTGGTTTTCTTGACTTCACAGGACACATTTAAGTCACCTTCACCAAGGACGCTCTTCAGATCCATGTCTGACCCACAGATGGCACCTTCATTTCCTGCTTCCCTCCTTCACTCTGTGTCCGAGTTCCCGTCATCTGCAGGTACCTGAGGAAATCTGGTCCCTGGAAGTGTCCAGCGTGTTTGCAGCCCTGGATTTCAGTCACTCACGGTTTCCTTCACGACCTGTTTCATTTGTGCACTGGAGGATCCAGCCTTTCTGTCTCCCCTTCCTCTCCTGTACTCTTTGCTTCCATCTCGAAATTTCTTGGTCGAGCACTTCTGGATTGTTCCACAAGATGATTGTTTTCATTCAAGCTGTCTGTCATCTCCTTTTGAAGTTTTTCTCTGTTGTTCTTTGATCTTTTAATATGTGCCTTGCATCAGTCACTTGGAAAAATTTAGGCGGTTCGCTTTTCAGTGCGTTTGCCAGAAACACTACTGCATCCTGCAGGGAAGACCCGCTCAGGTTGTCATGAAGGGCCGACAGCAGGGGGATCAGAGTGGGGAGGTCTGGCCTCCTCCATGGCACCAGGGGTCTTCCATGGCTTGTGTCTTCAGTCCAATATTCCCATTGCCTTTTCCACAGACCCCCTGGCAGGAACACCACCTGTTACTCAGCTCTCTTCCTCTACGTCTCCTGACGATTGACAGACCACAGCAGCACAAGCCAGGACCTCCCATCCCAAGTGTGACCAGGGACGCCGGGGCTTATCCCAAGCTCTGGATTGTCAGTAGCAGAACAGCCACAGCGGCTCCAGGAGTGGCTGCAGAGACACTGCAGTGGCCGCAGTAGATGCTTCCCAGCTCCGAGGTCTTATAGCTCTGTATCTGCTTGCTGGTGTCCTGTGGGCCACAGCTGACCCTTTGGGCCTCCAAGTGTTCCTCTAATGCAAACAAGGGTCCACAACCAGAGCAGACCAGGAGCTAGGGGAAGGGAGCCAGCCAGGTTCTAGAACAGTGTCCCTGCCCTTGCTCTGCTCCCTGCATGCAGAGAAAGGGACATTACCTGTGCTGTGCCCTCCTGGCCCCACCTGGCCCTACAGCAAACCTCAATGTCCAAGCAGGGCCATGCTGTGTCTCTTTCGGTACATAAGATCTTGTCAGGGCAGAGTGGTGCTGGGTGAGGCTCGGTCTCCTGATTTAAAGTTTCCTTCTGTGCAGAGAAGCCAGGTCCTGCCTACCGAGGTCCCAGGAACCGCCCTCCTCTGAGGCTCCTTTGTGTTTGGTCAATGCTGGCAGAAGGGGGCAGATGACTAAATGGTGTCCCCAAAGGTATCAACTAAGAGACCGGATATCAATTGTAAGAACTCAGGAGAAATAAGTGAAACTGATGGCGTCAAAAATTTCATGAATTTTCTGCACAGCCAGCTTATTCTTGTTCAGCTGAGTGTCCTGGATGAGGATGACTGTCCTCCTGGGATGACACGCTGACCCAGGCACTTTCTCTCATGTGGACTTGTCATCTTTAGCATGTGCCTCCCACGGTGGCCCCAGGGAAGTTCTCCAGTCCACTGAATCACCTTCAGAGGTGTGTCTGTCCGGGGGGCAGCCTTCTTTCAGCTCAGCTTGTCACCTTTTTTTTCCTTAAACCACATCCAGCTCTCCTAGTGTCTTGCTGGCAGACTCGGGCTCAGAGCCTCCTTGTGCATCTCCTGGGACTCAGCCACGAGCCACTCATCCCAGTCCCTTCATCCCTGGAGGAAGTTGGAGAACTGTCAGCCAAGGCCGGACTATGGGTCGTGAGGTGTCTCATGGCTCAGGCCATAGGTGCCCATAGCTGTAGAGGACTAAGGCCCTGACCAGGCTGTGTGGTGAGGGACGGAGGCCAACAAATGCCTGAAGTGATAGTTTTCTTTTTTTGTTTTTAATTGGACTTTATTTTTTAGAGCAGTTTTAGGATTAGAGAAAAATCGAACAGAAAGAACAGAGAGTTCACGTATACCCTCTCACTCCTGCACACAGCATCCCCACTATTAACATCTTGCATTGTTGGGGTGCATTTGTTACAATTGATGAACTAATATCGGTACATGATTATCTCACCTATATAATTTTCCTTCTCTTTAAAGAAATTCATTTAATTTTTGTAAGGCAATTCTCCTGGCAGCAAATTCCCTCAGTTTTTTTGTTCGTCTGAGGAAGTCTTTATTTGTCATTCACTTTTGAAAGATAATTTCACTGGGTCCAGAATTCTATTCAGAGCTGGTAATATATATTTTTTTATTTCAACACTAAATATTTCACTTCACTCTCTCTTCTTGCTTGCATGGCTTCTGAAGAGACATCTGATGTAATGTTACTCTCCCTCCTGTACATGTAGGGTGTCCCCCCACCCCCTGCCCTGGATTTTTTTCAAGATCTTTTCTGTGTCTTTCATTTTGTGCAGTTTGAATACAATATGCCCAGGTGTAAAATTTTTAAATATCCATCCTGCTTGGTGTTCTATTCATTTCCTGGATCTGTGGTTTGATGTTTCATTAATTTTGGAAAATTCTTGTTCATTATTACTTTAAATATGTGCTTCTTTCTCTCTCTTTCTTCTCTTTCTGGTATTCCCATTACATGTACATTATACCTTTTGTAATTGCCCCACAGTTCTTAGATGTTGTGTTCCATTTTCTCCTGTCTTTTTCTTCTTTGATTTTCAGTTTGAGTAGTTTCTATTAATAATCCTTCAAGCTCCCCGATTCCATACTTGGTCATGTTCTGTCTACCGATAAGCCCCTCGGAGGCCTTGCTCATTTCTGTTACGGTGTTTTGATTCCTAGCATTTCCTTTTGATTTGACCTTAGAATTTCCATCTCTGTGCTTATTTTACATATGCATTCTCACAAGTGGTTTACTGTTTCTATTACTACCCTAGCCTATTAACCATACTTATTTTAAATTTCAAGTCTGACCATTTTGAAATCCCTGCTGTATCTGAGTCTGTTTCAGGTGCTTGCTGTCTTTTCAAACTGTGTTTTTCCTTTTGCCTTGTTGAAACCCAGATGTGATGTATTAGTTAAAGGACACCGAGGTGAACAGTCTTTCAGCGTGAGGTTTTACGCTTGTCAGGCTAGGAGTTAGGCTGTGTTTACTGCCTGCCGTACCTCTGTCAGTGTCAGAGGCTAAAATGTCCTCTTGTTTTTGTGTCTCCCCTATTTGTTTTGAGTTTCCATAGAAGCTTCTTAAGTAGTATCTGAGACATACAGTTCTTTCCAATGTATTCCCGTGTTACTACACAAAAGCCCTGTTGATGTGCTGGTCAGACGGGGGGAGGGAAAGCATTCTGTAGTCCTATGATGAGGTCTCAGTTTTTTTAGTGTGTATGTCCTTGGGCTGTGAACTTCACAGTGATTCTCAGTTACCAACCCACCCCATGTTGGGTGAGGCAGGAAAGCTAGCTGGGACTGGAGTTGGGTGCTTCTCTGTCCCTCGGCGTCAGGCTGCAGAGAGCTGGAGGGGGACACTTCTCTGCATGAAGATGAGGCCTTGCTTCCCCACATGTCCACTGAGACAAGGGGGCAGGGGAGCTTGGTGGACAGTGAGCAGGATGAGTGCACAGAGGTCATGTTACCTCCCTGTGATAGAATCCGAGAGCCAGGCTGGGGTCCTGTCTCCACTACTTCCCAGCTTTGCCATCTTGAGCAAGTTCGTTACCGTCACTGCGTTTCAGTTTCCTCATCTTGAGAGAGGGTCAGGACAGTCATCCCATAGCACAACCGCGAGGTTTAAGCCAAATGATGAAAGTGAAATGCCTACAACTCTGCTTGGCATATAAAAGAGTCTCAATAGACAGTTAAGGCCATTGTCATTAGCACTATTAGTAATAATAAAGACTTATTAGACCAAACTGGATAAAGTTAAAACAAACTGCATCTTACAAGGTTTCTTCCCTGGGGAGAGACTACCCTCAAAAAGCACGCCGTTGGACCTAACCAGGGTGAGGTAGGCCATTAAGGGCAGGTGGGGGTGGGGGGCTGGTAGAAAGCAGGTCAGGAAGCTGGTGGGAGCTGCAGAGTGAAGGAGAGCCTTCCGGGAGTATCCAGTTGCTGACAGCTAGAGTCTGGCCCCAAGCCCAGGACACAGGCATGGTCCCAGGAGTCATGCCCTGGGCTCTCATCTCAGTCCAGCCGCTGACTCACCCCCAGGCAGGCACCCAGGGAACAGGTGCTACAGTTGTCACACCACTAGACCCCTGGGGCTGGAACAGCTGCTCACACTGTGGGGATGAATCAACCTGCCCACAGGTGGGGACCAGAGGGGTGAGGGCCCAGCTTCTCTTTCCTGTGTGCTGGGCTGAGACAGACAGTGTCCTCACCTCACCTAGATCTTGCTGGGGAGCAGCATCACTGGGAACCTGTTAGAGAGGCAAATCTCAGGCCCGGTCTCAAACTTGCTAAATCAGAATCTACATTTTGTCAAGATCCCTAGGTGATTCCTTTGATGTAAAAGTATGTGACGGACTGGCTGGCATCTTCCCAGTTCACATGCATATCAAAGTTTGAGAAGTGTTGGCCTCAGAGTCTTGGTCGATTCCAAATAGAAATCAGAACAGCAACAACTAGCATGAATTTGTGGTTGTAATATCAGGGGCTGAAGTATTGACAGGGTGTTTGGAGCCCAGGAATTACAATGAGCTTTTTCAGGCCACAAGCCCATTGATAAAACCATGGAGGCTTCTTTGATAAGGTAACATTTAGCTGAGCATGGGAGTAAGTGAAGATATGACCATAGAGGTGTCTGGACCTAGAGCAGCAAGTGCAAAGGCCCTCGGGCTGGAACAGGCTCAGCGTGTGTGAGAAACAGTGACGAGTCTAATGCTAGACTCGTGCCTGGTGCAGAGTGGGGAGGCTGGCAGCAAGAGGTAGTGGGGATGGAGTGTGTTGACTCTGCAGCTCATGGTAAGACCTGGGGATATTATCATGAATGAAATGGGAAATCATTGGAGGGTTTAGAGTGAGGGAATCACAGATCTGACTTTTCTCGATCTGATGTGCTGAGAATGGACTGAAGGGGACAAAGTATGTAGGTCAGGTCAGAGGTGTCTGTAGCAATCCCTAAGAGAGATGGATCAGGTGACTTGGACCTGGTGGTAGTGAAGGAGGTGAGGAGATGAGCTTAGAGTCTGGTGTATTTTACAGCAGAGCTGACAGGATGCGCTGGTGATAGCCCAATGGTGTGAGAGAAAGAGAAGAATCTCCCAGGTCTGTCCTGCGTACCTCTGCGGACCGGCCTCCAAGAAGACCTCATATCCTCCTTGTAGAGTCTATGACTGGCACGGGCAGAGGTGTCTTGAACATGGCAGGTGGCACATGTACTTTCATCTCTGCTCCTCCTGAAAGTTTCTAAAATGTCCGTAAAAGAATGAAAACAGGGAGCCCACAGGACAAGGAGCAGCAGAGTGGGGATCAAGGTGGATGAGAGTGTCCATAATGTCTGAAGAGGAGAGCAGTGGAGTGGTGGTGGGAGCTGACTTAGCCGAGGGTGGGAAGTCACCAAGTGCCTGCAGTCAGAGATGCAAACAGAAGACCGAGAGGGTCCACCTGAGAGGTGCAGGAACAAGACTCCAGGTCCCCTGCAGAGTGGGGGTGAGGTGGGGCCGATGAAGGGCAGGTTGTTGAGTGCTGTATGAGGAGTCGTGAGATCTGCTCAGACAGACACTAGCCCTTCTCTGATGCTTGGGGTCCAGAGGGTGTCACTCTGGGAAACTGAGGCAGCTGGCACGCGGCAGTGTGGGATGAGGTAGGGGTATGAATTCTGCACACCAAAGGGTAGAATTCCAGCCCCTTCTCCAACCCTGCCCCAGGGCAGCCACAGCCAAACCTAAAACCAGCAAGGAGGAGAATGGACAATCTTCTCTGGGGACAATGTTCAACCCAGAGAATAGACTCCAAATGCTGACACTTTGGCCTCCTTTTAAAACATGCTTTGCCTCTCACTCCACGGGCACATCCTGCCCCAGCATACAAGTTTCTGATCAATTTTTTAGTGCCTCGCTCTTAACCATGTGCAGATAGCCGAGGATCACCAGACAGGAAGTCTTCTAGCACACACACACACACACACACACACACACACACAGAGAGAGAGAGAGAGAGAGAGAGAGAGAGAGAGAGAGAGAAAACAAAGACAACAGAAGAAGGATCTCAGAGAAAATAGACAATTTGGGGAGCAGAGGAAAACTTTCCTGAAAATCCACAATTAAAATCCTACAGGAAATAAGGAAAGCTATGTGTCTGTGATATAGGATCAGTATATTAGCCCAAAGCAAACACTTACACCTCCTGGATGGGGACAGAGAAGAGAATAAGTTAAAACAAAAATTCTACAGAAGAATTAGAAGACAACAATGAGAAATTTTGCAAAAATACACGACTAAAGGCCAAAGAGTCAACAAAAGGAGGAAACAATAAAAAGAGAATTAGTCTTAATGGTTGAATTCCTGACAAGTAAGAATTCCAAAAACAGAGAAGATGGAAAAAAAACAAAACATACAGGACAAATTATCAAAGCAATAATGCAAGAAAAATCCTTAGAGCTGAGCAATACAAATCTCCTGACTCAGGCGCAGGCGAAGGCAAATCATCATGAAATATCTCTGCAAAGAGAAAATATCTGTGTTTCCCCTGGAAGCAGCAGAGACAAAGAGGTCTTAGAAGCTTCCGGGTGGAACACAGAGGCCACTTAGCAAAAATCAGCAATCTGGCAGTCTTTAGGATTCTGAGTAGTGACACAGCTTGCTGGACAGTGGTGGAGCAATGCCTGCAAAATCCTCAGGGCAAAGTATTTCTAGTATGGAATTCCTGGCTCATGGAACTAATCACGTGTGAAAACAGAATACAGGCATCCTCAGGACCTCAAACAATGTATCTGCACCCTTTCTTGGGCAGCTACTGGGCATGTGCTCCTTCAAAATGAGAAAGAGGCTGATGTGGAACCCCAGCCAACACAGGGAGTAGAGAAGGACGCTCGGGTGACAGTGTCAGGGCCCCAGGAGCACAGTCAGGTGGGCGCTGGAAGGCAAGAGCGCCAGGAGGGACTTCTCCAAAGAAAATAGGGAGCTGAAATTTTTTGATATATAGTCCATGTGGAAAATAAAATAGGGAAAGGGTTTTACAAGTAAATCATGGCTTTTGAAAATTAGCTGGAGGTTTGTGGGGATAATCTAAGGTTAATTATAAACTTAAAAAAAATACAAATGTACAAGACAGAAATGCAATCATATTTCCTGACTTGGCTGGGTGAAAAATATTTACATCATCATAATAATATTGACTTAACTAAGACCCAGACCAAGTACATTGGGAAGATGGGGAAAGGGAAGGGAATGTTTGGTGGGGTGACACGGTGGTGGTTTGGGGAGTGTAAAAGAGCTGTATTAATTTCCTGATGCTCCTGTAACAAATTACCACAGATTCAATGGCTTGAAACAACACAAGTATCATCTTACAGTTCTTGAGTTCAGAAGTCCGAAACGAGTCTTGCTGCACTAAAACCAAGGTGTTGGAGGGGCTGTCCTCCTCCCAGATGCTCCAGGGGAAAATCCACTCTCTTGCCTTTTCCAGTATCTAGAGGCTGCCTGTACTACTTGGCTTTTGTCCCCTTCCTCTGTCTTCATGGTGACTTGCTCCAACATCTGCTTCCATGCTCACATCTCTTTTTTCTGACTTCATCCTCATCTCTCCCTTTTATATGGACCCTTGTGATTGCATTGGACCAAACTGGATAATCCAGACTAATCCCCCCCATGTCAAGATCTTTACTTGAATCTCACCTGCAATCTCTCCTAGCAGGAAAGGTAGATATTTACAGAGATTAGGGCATGGACATCATTGGGGACCATTATTCTGCTGACCACAGGAGCTAATGTGTTCAGTGGACAGATCGGAATCAGCCCTACAAGCATGTTGTTTACAAATATAGACATAAGTGCCCAAAAAAGTCACTAAAAGCACTGGTAGTCATTGCCTTATGAAAATGAGCCAGGGTGGGGTAGGCAGGGCCAAGGGACAGATGTTTTTATTATAAGCCTTATGATGTTGTAAACCACGTGCATCTAATGCTGTGACAGAGTAAGATGCCATTGTTAGGTCAACTCCTATGTTATAAATCAAACGTAACAAGTTCTGGAGACCTAACATACAGAATGGTGACTACAGTTAACATTACAATATTGTGTACTTAAAATTTGCTGAAGAATAGTTCTTAGGTTATCTCACCACACACAAAAAAGGTGACTATGTGAGGTGATGGGTGTGTTAATTAGATCAATTGTGGCGATCATTTTGCAATGGATATGTGCCACTAAGTCATACTCCTTAAATATACTAATATAGTTGACCCCTAAACAACATGGGTTTGAATTGAGCAGGACCATGTACACGGGGATTTTTTCAATAAATACTACAAAAGTATTTTTTCTTTCCTTATGATTTTCTTAATAACATTTTCTTTTCTTTAGCTTACTTTATTGTAAGAATACAATATATAGTATATATACAAAATGTGTGTTAATCTACTGTTTATGTTATTGGTGAGGCTTTTGGTCAACAGTAGGCGATCAGTAGTTAAGCTTCTGGGGAGTCAAAAGCTATACTCAGATTTTCAACTGTATGGGGGATCAGTGCCCCAACCACCATGCATGTTTTTCAAGAGGCAACTGAATACATTTTAATCTGTCAAGTCTATCTCAATAAAGCTGAAAAATCTTGTATATTAAAAAAAAAAAAAAGCTAGACGGAGCTCTGGATTCAGTAATTTCAGCCTTATGCTTCCAAGGCTGTTGGGTGCACAGCCAGGTCGGGAGGCACGGGGGTCCGCGTGACCACGCTGTCACCCCGCATGACTGCGGCTGGAGTTCATTGCTGACCTGTGTCCCAAATGGGGTGTGAGGAGACAGGTAGGAGGGCACGTGCTGGAGACTTCTTCTGGCTGCCTCTCGCCAACATCCGCCTCTGTTTTTTACATTTTCAAGGCTTTCCCTGAGTCAGCAAATGCTACAGAAGGACGTGTGGACACACTGGAAGCCTTAAAGGGGAGGGTTCTGGAATCCTGCCCACTGTTCTTAACAAGCACAAGGTTTCTAGACGACCAGGGCACTGGTTTCCCAAGGATCTGCTTTCTGACTGGTGTTGGTCCATATAAAAATCTTTTCACTCGTCTGCAATGAAAGAAGAAAAATAAGGAATGCATAGCAAGTTTGCATGATTTTCATGAATTTAACTTAAAAACTGGTTTTTATTTTAAGATAGGTTTTTAAAAAATCTTTTCTTTTCTATTAATAATGTCCTTCTATAAAAGGACAGCAATAATGAGTGTAGATTTTTAAAGTTTCCTTATTGGGCAAAATGGAAGATTAGAAACCCAATATGCGCAACCCTTGAGTTTTTATTATTGTTGAAATTCTACAGGTCTATGAAACTCGTAATCTGAAAACCTCTGAGCAGGCTGGGTGCTGAGGTCCACAGCACTTTCTTTGCCCTGCCAGGGGTCCCGCCTCACATTATATGTCACCGTGTGCCAAGGTTATGGGTCCACTGATCAATTCCCCTCTACCTTTTTGGACAATGAGTTTTTCTTGTGGTTCTTTGCTCAATAACTATTTGGTGAATTAAGTAATGAGTGAGTAGATGACTTTCAAGAGCTTAAGGAGTGCACTGGATGAGAAATCATTTTTGAACGGCATTTAAGAATCCCATTATTATTGTCTCAGTATGTAATTAAAGGGACCATTCACAGAGGAGTGGGTGTAAGGAACTGCTAAGTATAGGGCAAGGTGTGGCAGGCAGAATAACGGCTCCAAAGAGGACCACCCCCTGGTCACCAGAACCTGTGAACAGGTTGTCTTCCATGGCAGAAGGGACTTCACGGGTCTGAGTAACTTAAGAATCTTATGATGGGCAGATTGTCCTGGATTATCCAGGTGGGCCCTAAATGCAATCACAGGGTCCTTTTAAGAGGGAGGCAGGAGGGTGAAAGTCAGAGAGAGATCTGAAGACGTCATGCTGCTGGCTCTAGCCTAGGAATGCAGGTGGACTCTAGAAGCTGAAAGAGGCAGAGGTGCGCCAGAGGGCACTAGCCCTGCCCACACCTTGACATTAGCCCAGTGAGAATGATTTTGGACTTCGTCCTCCAGAAATGTAAGACAATTAATGTGTGTTTTTTTAAGCCAAGAAATGTGTGGAAATTTCTTACACCAGCAGCAGAAAAGCAATGCAGGCAGTAACCTGGGACTACTGGTGGTCTAGCTGTTACTACCCGCAGGCCTCGAGGGACAAGGGGAAGGAGTGGCTAGAGGGACCCCAAGGAAGAGAGCCACGTAGAGTCAGCCCTGAAGAGGAGTGTGGCTTAAGCCCACGGACTGAGTCGGCTCAAGGCCACCTCAAGGAGGTTACGCGCCTGGGCTCACCCTCGTCCTGCCCTCCAGTCTCCCCGGGGGAATTCCCACTGGGTGAACCCAAGGAAAGCAGGACAGACAGGAGCCAGTCTGTGGTCAACACCCTGCAGATTAGCAGCAAATCTGAGGGTGGAGAAGGACGGAGAATGGACATGGAAGGACAAGCTCACGATACTCATGTAGTCATGAGACACAAAAAGCGAGGTGCCCCGCGTGCTGAATCAGAGTCTAGAGTTGACGCCCCATTGCAGTGGCTCCCCCCGTGTGGTGCCGCAGAATCATGGAACTCAGAGACCACACTGCGGGCCAGGCCCCTCCCGGGAGTGTGGAATCAGTCTCCAGGCAGGGGCTGTGGGAGACGTGTTTACTGTCCCAACGTCTTCCTAGGTGCTCTGTCTTCCTACAGTTATTTCCCCGGCTTAGCAACTTCCTATCTTCACATTATATCCTGAGACTCAGTGTCTTACTTCACCACAAAAATGCCCTTGAATCTGAGTCAAACAGGTGAATCATTTGTCCGTAATTCACGAGAATATTGCATTGCACGAACTGCGTGTGAATGGGCTCGTGTGAAAAGATTTTCACTGAATTATCTCTGGGTCCCCCATACATTGGACGGGGCCTTAATCTTAAACTACGCCTGCTTGGTGTTGTTTATCCCACATATTCGGCTTTTATTAGGATCTTCTCAAAACTAAGGTAGCTTATATTTGGCCTTCAAGAGTGTAGAATCATCTTAACCAAACGTGTGATGTCCCACATAGGTTAAACTGGCAAAACAGCAGTGTCTCTTTGACTGTCCATAGCTGTATTGACTTTGATTTCATGTGTTGTCTGTTTTCTCTTGAGCTCACATCTTTAGCAAATGTTGAAGTTCTTTCTGGAGAAGTTTGAACTCAAGTGAGTATTCATTTTGTGATCATATAATTTGTTGTCATAACTGGAGCAATTTTATGAGTGCAGAGGGGAACTGCTAATCATAGGCCAGGCACGGACCAAGCACCAGCAGGCCTGCCCGGGACACTGGGGATATGTGTTTGCACTTGCAGTCTGTGACCCCAAGGGAGGAGATGGGGCGCAGCACACATGCTGCACACAGGTCACAGTCTGGCTTCTCACTGACCATGCTCAGGTCTTTGGTAAAGAGTTCTCTCTGGCTGTGAGGACATGGACTGGAGGAAGCCATGGTGAAGTGGGAGCTCGGTAAGGAGGACAGTTACCAAGGAAGGGAGCTCCTGGGGGAGGCAATGGTGGTGTGCACTGGGGGGAGGATGGGGTCGGGGTGGACAGAAGGGGATAGGAGTTTGAAGGTAGAACTTATGGGAATACCTGGTGGAGTGGATGTGGAGAGTGAGGAACAGTCATGTCAGGAGGGATTGCCAGGTGTCTGGGTTGAGCAACTGAGGGGACATGGGGCTAGTTACCCAGATAGGGGACTCTGGAGTTAAAGTGGGTCCTCCCGGGCAGCTTCTCCAAAGGTGACCTCGAGTTTGTGGCCAATTACCTGCACAGGTTGTACCTCAGTCTGCCTCGTGGTCATGTCCTTCTCGCCTGACTCTGGGTTTCAGAACACCAGTCACACAAGCCCTTCCTCACCCAGGCCAGGCTGTTTGTGCCTGTGTGTCTTTGCCTATGCTGTGCCTTCTGCAGGAAATGCCCTGACTCCTGCCCCATGATCATCTGAAGATCTCACGAGTCCATGTCTCTTTCCGACACAGGTATCAACTGGGAGCAAAGCAGGGTCTCAGTTCTGCACCTGATGAACCAGAATCTGCTCAGTAACAAGATCTGCAAGTGATTCTTAAGCCCCTTCAAGTTTGAAAAGCATTGTAGATGACTCCTACTCATCCTTAAGTATTCAGTGCAGGAGTCACCTCCTCCAGATCTTGCCCTGACCCTCCCACCCACCCCAGCTGGCTACAGGGACAGTTAGAGAGCCGGGCCCAGCTCCAGCAGTGTGTGCCCGCCACACTCATGAGCAGTTCTGGTTCTGGTTTTCCTAGGTCCCTTGAGAGCTCCTCCTGGGCTCAGATGACACCACCTCCTCTCTCCTCCCTTCTGTTCTAGGGGTAGGACCATCATCCCCCTGTTGCTGGCTCTGGGCACCTCACCATCCCTGTCCTAGCCCCGAGTCCTGCCCACATCTCAGGAAATTGCCTTTATCAACGTCTCTCCCTCTGCACCATTTGGGGTAAAGTCTTTTCATCTGATACATCAGGCAACTCTCTTTTTGTGTGTATACACTTTAGGTATCTTTTCTGTATATATAGATCTTGTGTGTGCAAAGTTTTCTCTTTCCTTCCTTTATTTATTTACATAAATATTTAAAAAACAATATATGTCTCTTAATTTTACTTTTTCTTTGCGTAACAACTAAATGGCCCTATGTTTATATTATGGTTTTGTGTGTGTGTGTGTGTGTGTGTCTTGTGTGTGTCTGTGTTTGTCAATGAGGAAAAACTTCTTTGGGACTGTGAAAAATTTAGAAATGTTTGAACAAAAATATTATCTTAAACAAACCAAATTGGTTAAAAAATACAAAATAAGAAACAAATATTTGTAAAGTGTCAATTACTCAAAATTAATCCATGAATTTAGGACTAAATATTATGTATTTTAAATGGCATGTTGTTCTCGATTAGTTTTTTTCATTGTTTTAAAATAATCAAATTTTACTCAGGTAAACATTCTACTTGTATAGATTTATAGTAACAGCTTGTAGCATACAGAAATGAACTTCGTATTAAATGACTTTACCCATCCCAAACATAGATACACTTTTAAATAATAGGAACATTTTATATAAATCAAAATGCAATTCTTGTACTATGTAATCTAAAGGGTCCTATGATGGGGAAATGTACTCATGAGAATTATATTAATGAATTTGTATTTAAAAATACTACCACAAAAAATTATAGTGCTATACAAACTTCAATAAGAGCAAATTGTTTATTAATAAAGTAACAGTTGTTAAACTAAAAAGAGATAAATTGAAGTCACTCTAAAGAGACCCTGCACAGGCAGCTGTCCTGCACGGTGGTGACCAGCACCCTGCTTCTGTGAGAGCTGAGTCACACCTGCAGGTGACCCTGGGTCCCTGACCCTCACAGCATCACCCTCCTCCTCCCTGGGGAACCTGATGACCCAGAAAAGCCCCTGGTACTTCCGGCCTCTCTGGGCTGCACATGCAGCAGCAGGAGCAAAAGGGCCTCTTGGGAAAGCCTGGACCTTGAACTTGACATCAGCCTGTTGAGGTCATCTTTGTGTCTTAGCCCGTGAGCGTCCTCTCTGTAGACACAGCTGCCTCCCAGCTCTCTCGAGCTCTTTGCTCATAGAAGACAATCTCCTTTTGGTGGGAGGAGGTGGCCATCTCCAATTCTCTGTCCATGTCTCTGGCCATCGTCTCATGGAGGTTGTGAGTCTGATGTGTGACATTCATATTTCTACATGCACTGGGGAGTTTCCTCTCCGTGTCTAAGTGGTGTCTTTCCTCTTTGGTTGACTTTCTCTGAAGTCGCACGACACATTCTTGATATAATTCAGGCAGGATCGAGGCTTCAGCTGAAGGCTCTGGATCTCACCTTCGAGNTCACTCTAAAGAGACCCTGCAGGCAGCTGTCCTGCGTGGTTGTGGTGATCAGGGCCCTGCTGCTGTGAGAGCTGAGTCACACCTGCAGGTGACCCTGGGTCCCTGACCCTCACAGCATCACCCTCCTCCTCCCTGGGGAACCTGATGACCCAGAAAAGCCCCTGGTACTTCCGGCCTCTCTGGGCTGCACATGCAGCGGCAGGAGCAAAAGGGCCTCTTGGGAAAGCCTGGACCTTGAACTTGACATCAGCCTGTTGAGGTCATCTTTGTGTCTTAGCCCGTGAGCGTCCTCTCTGTAGACACAGCTGCCTCCCAGCTCTCTCGAGCTCTTTGCTCATAGAAGACAATCTCCTTTTGGTGGGAGGAGGTGGCCATCTCCAATTCTCTGTCCATGTCTCTGGCCATCGTCTCATGGAGGTTGTGAGTCTGATGTGTGACATTCATATTTCTACACGCACTGGGGAGTTTCCTCTCCGTGTCTAAGTGGTGTCTTTCCTCTTTGGTTGACTTTCTCTGAAGTCGCACGACACGTTCTTGATATAATTCAGGCAGGATCGAGGCTTCAGCTGAAGGCTCTGGATCTCACCTTCGAGCTGGGAATTCTGAAGCTGCAAAGAAGCTCGCTCAGTCTGGAGACTTTATTTGTCCCATAAGCTCTTCACTCGTGGCCTTTTCTTCCCACGATCGTCTCACTGTTCCTTGGTTTTCCTGATGTTCACAGGACACATTTAAGTCACCTTCACCGAGGACGCTCTTCAGATCTACGTCTGACCCACAGATGGCACCTTCCTTTCCTGCTTCCCTCCTTCGCTCCGTGTCCGAGTTCCCGTCATCTGCGGGTCCCTGAGGAAATCTGGCCTCTGGACATGTCCAGCATGTTTGCAGCCCTGGATTTCAGTCACTCACGGTTTCCTTCACGACCTGTTTCATTTGTGCACTGGAGGATCCAGCCCTTCTGTCTCCCCTTCCTCTCCTGTTCTCTTTGCTTCCATCTCAAAATTTCTTGGTCGAGCACGTCTGGACTTTCTGCAAGATGATTGTTTTCATTCAAGCTGTCTGTCATCTCCTCCTGAAGTTTTTCTCTGTTATTCTTTGGTCTCTTAAGATGTGTCTTGGGGCCGGCCCGGTGGCGCACTGCTATAGTGCGCCGCTTGAGAGCGCGGCGGCGCTCCCGCCGAGGGTTTGGATCCCACATACAGACCGGTTCCGCTCACTGGCTGAGCGAGGTGTGGGCGTAACCCTGAGGGTTGCGATCCCGTTGCCGGTCCCGGTCCGGTACGGGTGCGACACTGAGGGTTGCAATCCGTTGCCGGACACGAAAAAAAGACAAAAAAGTTAAAAAAAAAAAAAAGATGTGTCTTGCATTAGTCGCTTGGGCAAGTTTAGGAGACTTGCTTTTTGGTGCTTTTTCCAGGAATGCTACTGCATCCTGCAGGGAAGACCCGCTCAGGTTGTCATGAAGGGCCGACAGCAGGCAGATTAGAGTGGGAGGCCTGGCCTCCTCCACGGTGCTGTGGGGGCTTCCATGGCTTGTGTCTGCGGTCAAGTTTTCCCATCGCCTTTTCCACAGACCCCCTGGCAGGAACACCACCTGTCGCTCAGCTCTCTTCTTCATTTTAAACTGTGTCATTGCCTCACTAGTGAGACACCGCAGCAACACAAACCAGGACTTCCAAGGGGCACCCAGGGACCCCGGGGCTTGTCTCAAGCTCTGGGTTGGCAGCAGCAGAGCAGCCACAGTGGCTCCAGGAGCTGCTGCAGAGACACGATGGTGGCCGCAGCAGATGCTCCCCAGCCCTGAGGTCTTATAGCTCTGCATCTGCTTGCCAGTGTCATGGGGGCCACAGCTGACCCATTGGGCCCCTGTGGAGTGTTCCATCGCTAATGCAAACAAGGGCCCCAAACAAGGGCAGAACAGGAGCTAGGGGAAGGGAGCCAGCCCTAGCAGGTTTTAGAACAGTGTCCCTGCCCTTACTCTGCTCCCTGCATGCAGAAAAAGGGACATTACCTGTGCAGTACCCTCCTGGCCCCCATCTGGCCCTACAGCAAACCTCAGGGTCCCAGTAGGGCCATGCTGTGTCCATTTCTGTACACAAGAGCCAGTGGTCCTGGGTCCTGAGGCTTGGCCCCATAGTTTTAAGTTTTCTTCTGTGCAGATAAGCTGGGTCCTTCCCACTGAGGTCCCAGAGATCACTCTCTTTTGAGGCTTCCTCTCTCCTTTGTATTTGGTTAGTGCTTTTTACATATTGGCCCATTTCGTTGAACCTATATTATTTAGTGTAGGAGGATATGTGGGTTGAACCCTTTAACAGAGGTAACTATGTTAAAATTTGGTCATTAGGGTGGACCTTAATGCAGTATGACTGGTGTCCTTATAAAAATGGGAAATTTGGACACAGAGACATGCAGAGAGGGAAAATGATGTGAAGATCACAGGGAGAAGATGGTCACCTGCAAGTCAAGGAGAGAGGCTGGAACAGATTCTATCTTCATGGCCTCAGAAGGAACCGACCCTGCCGACACCTTGATCTTGGGCTTCCAGCCTCCAGAATTGTGAAACAATAAATCTCTGTTGTTTAAGCCACCCAATATGTGGCACTTGGTTATGGCAGCCCCAGGGAACTGATACAGAAGTGAAGGTTTGGGAGTTGGTGACCAAAAGAAGAGCAGAGATGGCCACATGCATGTTAATGTATGAGTGTGCATGCACATGTGAATATATGTGTGTGTCTATGAATGTGCACACGTGCTCATGTGTGTGCCTGTGTGGTGTGTGTGTGCATGTATGTTCTGAGGACCCCGACACGTCTCAATCCCAACTGCAGGGCTGACTTATAGTGACACTGTAGTGCTGTCTTCTCAACTTGTGTGTGGACCTGACACCTTTCGCAGCATCCTGCAAGGCTGATTCCTGCTGACATCTTGTGATGCTGTCACTGACAGGCACTGGCAGGAGAAGCCCGTGACTTTGACTCCAGCCACAGATGCGGTGAAGCCTGGGCCCCATGCCTCTCACTCTGGGAGCCCTCCCGAGCTGTCGCCTCTTTCGTCTTGGGCTCCTTCCCTAGAACATGGCTCCCAGAAAGCAGGGTGGACCTGGCTACGAGTGATCTGCAGGTTCCCAGGGGTGACATTTCATAACTTCTTGTGAATGCCAGGCTGGATGGATGGGTGAATAAAAACACAAATGAGTGAAAGTTAATCAAACTGTTGGAGCCACCAGGATCTGTTCTGGGGTCCAAACATAGCTTGGGAAGACAGAAGCCTCAGGGTCATGCAGATTTGACCCAAATTACAAGTCTGGTTGCTGAGGAACTGAGAATTATAAACAAGATACTAATCCCCTAGGGTGATGGAAGAGCAGCTTCATCCAGAGGGTAGGAGGGTGAAGAGCTCGTACAGTACTGTTGAAAATTACCAGGGACGGAGGACTCGAGAGGATGGTGCAGCCCTGGAGGGGACACCCTACCTCTCAGCTGAAAGGTGGCTCTGGGCTCAGCCCACAGAGCCCTCCACTACTCCCAGGCCACAGTCTGTACCTCAGCCGTGACAATTAGGGTCACTGGTGGATCAAGATAAGCCCCTCCAGTTCCACCCAAGGGTTTTCACCTCTCCAAGCCTCAGTTTTCACATCTGTAAAATGGACGTAATAAAACCAATCTCCCAGGATCCCAGGGAGGTGTAAATGGGATGAGAGATGAGAGTGAGCTTTGAAAATGGTGCCATTACATATTTGTTTAGCAATGAAAAATAACATCTTCCAATACCAAATTGGGTATAGTTTACCAGCAAATTGTAAAGGTCTTTCTCATTTACATGGAGATAAACTACAGCTGACACACAATCTTTTCTGCCTGAGAGCTCACTTTTTATTTACCATTTGTTGTCCCCTCCTACATCCACACTCTGTCCTCCAACCAACCTGGCTTCCCTCTTGACCACGGGCTTCCATGAATCCATGTTTCTGACCCCGCGTCATGCAAACACACACAAGTGCCACAGACATGGAAACAGCCGGCAGGAATAGATTTGGCAATCCTGGGCTGTTTTGCCATCTGAACGTGACTCTGGCAGGCGGGAGCAGGCAGTTACTTACAGCACGTGGGGCAAAGACCATGTCAATTCCAGTTGCAAAGATGTCATCACACCAGCTATGACCAAAAATGTTCTTTCCCCTAATGTTACACTTCCAGCAGAACTCACATGTTCAAGCCCCGCCCAGAAGTTACAAAAGAATTACATAATATGGGGTTTCCCCTGCACTGTTTCAGGTCGCACCCTTCTGTTTCTGTCCTATAGAAAGGACAAATTAACATCTGGCCCAGATTATGGGATTCTTGCATCCGCTCAAACTGAACTAGCTGCCGCCAGCTGCTGCAAATGAGGACTGTGTGTTCTTCGGGTAGGAGGTTCATCGATAATTTAAAATTCAAACCAAGGGCTGTGGACTTTGTGGAAAGAGGAGCAGAAAGCTTGGGGGAGCCCCTGGGTAGCATTTGGGGTAGCATTAATAATGACTTAAACCAAACACAGCGTGGTTATCATTACCAGAGAACAATGTCGGGAAACAGAAGACTTGGGTTAGAGTCCTGGTTCCATTAAGTACTAGTTTCAGTGCTAAACTCTGCACCTGGTTTCTTATGGAAATAGAGGTAGGACTGTTGGAGCCATATTTTCTTTGCAGACCCCTGGCTCCACATGCCTTGCTTGGAGTGCTCTGCTCATGCCGTAAATGGTGCTCCCTGGTCACTGATTTCACACAGTCTTATACCAATGGCCGATTAAGCCACCTACAGCCACCCAACATCCCCACTTTATGAAAGGGAAACTAAGGCAGAGAGTGATTAAGTCATAAGCAGTGCATGAAAAAGCTGGGGAAAGTGGATAATCCAAGGTCTGGCTCCAAAGCACAAGAAAGCCTAGTGCCACCTTGGTTAATGCTTCAGAAGAGGTGATGAAACTGTTTGCTACCCCCACCCCCTGCCCCCAGTTCCTGCTTTCCCGACTGGCCCTGAGCCCTGCACCTTACACACTCCACTGTGCCGCTCATCAGACTCGGAGCCATTCCCTGCTGTGAGGGTCCAGCGTTTGTGGTTCTTGAGCCCTATTGGAAAAGATAGCTGAGAGGACCATGTGAGGGGACAGCCAGCATGGGGGGTAGGCCCTAAGGTGGTTGAATTTTGCTTCTTCCACACCATGAGGACAGGCTGGAAGGCAAGCCAGTGTATCTCATCTCTGCATCATCTCAGTTTTGAGTAAGTTAAGAAAAATGGTTTCTCTAAATACTTAATTTCCCTTCTTCCCGCCCCCCCTCCCACTTTTTTTTAAGGTTTGGAATTGGAGTGGAGCATGGAAAAGCACAGAGAGAGAGAGGAGGAGGGCAGGAAGGGATTTTGAGAGTATCCATTTCACCTTGTGTGAAGAAACTTTTTCTTTATCATGCAGAACAGAAGACAGTTCTTTTTGGTTTAAATAAAAAATGCTTCCCCATTAACTGGCTATGAAAGGGTAAGACTGAGGCACAGACACTGGATTAGAGCCAGAAAGGCTAATTTTCCCTCCCTTCCTCCTCCTGCCCCACCAAGCTCCACCCCTTCTGTTGTGGTCGAGCCTCTCTCCTTTCTAGAATAGTTTTCCCAGTGTGATCCACAGACTCCTGGGGCCTCTGAGACTCTTTCTGGGGGATCCTTAAGGTCAAAACTAGTTGCCTTTCTTACTGGGTAGACACTTGCACTGGTGGTGCAAAAGCAAAGGCAGGTGAGTCTGCTGGTGCCTTAGCATGGATCAGACGAACCAGGGAGGGGGCACTAAACTGTGCTAATAGTCATCGCGTTCTTCATCACTGTGCACTTGCAGAAAAAAGAAAAAAAAGGAAAATACCAGTTGCACTCAAGAATGTCCTCAACAAAGTAGTAGAAACTAACTTTACTAATGGAATGTACATCTTTTAAATAAGATAAATAAAACAGGAAGCACACAAAGAAGTGCTGTGTACTCAAGTGTGGTGGCGGCTCTGAGGAAAAGTAGCTGCATAGTGGAGTTGCAAGCTAAACTAATCACTTTATTCATGAACACCATTTATACCTGAAAGGACAACTGACAAATGACATTTATTCAGACTTAGCGATATGGATTGAATTGTGTCCCCAAAATTTTATGTATTGGAAGCTTGATCCCCACGGTGACTGTTAGGAAGGCAGGAAATCCTATTATGGTGGTTGAAAGGTGGCATCTTGAAGAGGTGATTAAGTTGTAGGACCATGCCCTAATGAATGGATTAACAATGGTGGTCATGGGCGTGGCTCTGAGGGCTTTGAAAGGAGAGCATATGAAAGTCTCTGTCTGCTTGTGCCCTCTAGCAATATGATGCCCTGTGTTGCTGTAATGCCACCAGCAAGGAAGATCCACAAAATACCTGGAACTGGGTAATTTGTAAGAAAATGAAATTTATTGCTTACAGTTTCTGAGGCTGGGAAGTCCAAAGTCCATCTTGGTGGTGGCAACAGTGACCCAGGGGTCTCACATTGCAAGATGGTGGAAGCAGAGAGGGCAGAGGAAGAGAGACAGACTCTCCTCTTCCTTTAAAGCCCTCAGATCCACACCCCTGACCACCATTATTAACTGGACTTTGGACTTCCCAGCCTCAGAAACTGTAAGCAATAAATTTCATTTTCTTACAAATGACCCAGTTCCAGGTATTTTGTTATAAGCAACAGAAATGGACTAATACACTTGGGTATTTGGCAGGTATTTCTTCAAAAATAAATGAAATGAGCCTGTTACTTCAAAGAAAACAATTTAGAAATATTTGTTGCCAATAGCAAAATTTGAGCTTTCGAGTGAAATTTTGAATTTTTGAAAATCTGTATCTGCCACTGTGAGCTTGATACCTTCCCAGTACTTTTCTGATGAGATTGGTGTGATATTAACTAATGTAGTTGTTTGATATTGTGTATTGAAATGTGTCAACATTTTGAAGCAATATTTTCCAAAGGACCAATATATGATGTAACAAAATCACACATTGGTAAAAGATCCATTCAAAGTGCAAGAAAGACCAATGGAATTTAATGTAACCATGGGAAAGTTTATTGATATGGTTGCATATTCCAATTGCAATTAACCTTTCAGAGATTACCATTTATAAGTTTTGGCATAGTATATAGTGTAAAAGAATATCCACATTTATCTGAAACAGCTATTAAATGCTCCTCCATTTCAATTATTTTATGTCTGTGTTAGGCCAGATTTCTTCATATGCTCAATTAAAATATATTAAAACAGACTGATGAAGTGGGCAGAAGAATACAGCTCTCTTTTACAACCAGACATTAAAGGTATTTGCAAACATGTGAAACCAAGCTATGCTCATAACGATTTAAAAAAAAAAATTATTTAAAAAGTTCTGTTTATGCTAATATGTGATATATCTTTTTAAATTAATTAATATTTCAGAATTAGTTTTTGATTTCTAGCGTGTTAACCATTGATAGATATAACCAGTGGTGTGCTGGTAAATGTCTAACCACCGGCTCCCTGGCAGGGGGTGGGGGGAGGTGTGCTGATTTGTAAGTTTGCTGATTCCCATGGAGTGAACACTCTCACCATGATCGATTCCAAGCTCCCAATGTTACTGATGCAGAACTGGGAAGAGCCATGTGCCATCAGCCCACAGTGCGCCAGCTCCAGCACATCACTGGACATAACCCATGTAAGGTTTGTGGCATCCTCACTAATTTTGAAAAGTGAAGAAGAGTCCTGAGAATGCTTTTGAGAACAGATGTCCTAGGACCATCACGTTGTCTCTCATCCTCCTCCAGTGAGGAGGCATGGAGTTGCAGCCTCAATTACAAAAGTGCTTAAACATCAAATCCTAATATACTTAATATGAACATCTTAAAGTCTCTGCTCAGTTGCCTCTACCCAACCCCTGGCAAACACAAGACACCTGAATCTCTCTAGTCTATTCTTTTCTTAAAATTTTTTTCACTTTAAGGAGCACTTATTGGAAATTCGCTTTGGGAGGGCTCAGAGTTGATTCCAGCTTGTTCATGGTTTCTAGGTCACTTGTGTATGAAATCAGCTGAATAGAGATTTTCCTCTCAGAAAGTTGCGGGTAGACTGTGGATCTGCCACGTGCTGGGGGTGGGAGGAAGAACACAGAGCATCATAAGGAGGAATTTATATAAACAAAATACTTTATTATTTGAGAAAGAAAAGGCCAGATTACAAAATTTGTGTACTCAAGATCTGTTCATCACCATGCCAAAGGTTTATAAGGACTTTAGTTTCCACCATTATTAGGTCGAACCACATGAAACGTACCATCTTTGTAGATAAAAACCTAGTCTAACATTGGCAGCTTCATGCGGTTCAGCCTCATATAAAATGAGCCGACAGCTACAATTCCTTTCAGCAGCAAGATGTTCCCAGTCACATGTCTGTTTATATTGTAAACAGATGTCTGAGTGATAAATAGATCCCACTTGAGGAAAACATCCTGTGCTTAAACATACTGGAAACTGTCTTTTGTGGTATTTAGGCTGAGTTGTCCAGTTCTGGCTTGGTTCTTCCCAGCATGCCTTGCAACCCAACTGCAACCTCAGCACATGATGATCCTTTAGGGATGTCAGCCGCTGGTCCATGGCCACATGCCAGGGAATAGTAGAGACCAACCAACTGTGAACCCAGCTTGACTGGATCACGCATGAAGGTCAGGAATACACAGGTGACTCACATGCACCTTTGAAACCACTGCTAAAGTCACCACCTCGATCAAAACATTTTACTCAAATGAACTACTCTGATGCATTCTCTTCCCCACCTTGTTCGCCCTCTCTGTGCCTCTGGGCATTCTGTGTCCAAGAAAATAAGAAAGCTGTCTTGCTGCGGACATGGAGCAGGATGGAGCAGCATGCTATCCAGATAGCCAAGACACAACAGGTGAACAAAGATGGGGCAGACCACGCTTCATTCATGCCCCAGAGGTTTAATAAAGACCCCCCACCCCCACCTTTCAGCTCTGTTACAATATGTTTAACTTTACATGGAGCTGAGATAAAAATAAAGCTTTCTTACAAATTACATTTTTTTCCAGTGAATTACTTTTGCAGTAAAAATAGCTGCTACATAAGTCCCTCCTGATCTCTGAAAAGGAGTCACATATTTCTAAAAATAGTATTCTTATTTTAATCATACAGAGTAACTTGGGGCACAGGAAGGAAATGGTTGGTCAGGGAGAGGTGAGTTGTTGTGGAAACACAGTTAAACTAAAAAATAAAATAGGTCTTGCATATAAACTGGTTTAAAGGCATGCATAGAAGTGGAAAACATATACCGTTTGTCAAAAAAAATACTGCTTTATAGCTTTTACTTTACAATTAATGGAGGAGAAAGCAGAGAGGCCAGCTAAACCTCCAGATAATCACATTCAGTTTCTTGTAAAAATTCTTAAATGTACAAAGACCTTGCCAGATGATAACCAAGGCAAAAAACCCCACAGAAACACAAAAACCAGGGATTACCCTCTTAGACCTTATTCCCGTAGGCACGTTAAATGTAAATAACACACACCTTACAACTCTCAGTTGGCCCTTGGCAGATTAAATCTTTGTAAAATATCGTTATGTGCTATTGAAAAGTGGAATAAAACATTGCATGTCTGCATTCTTGTTTCATATACAGTTATATAATTATTTTAAATTACAATATACAATTTCTGTTAAATAGGACTGTTAGAAGACTTTGATAACAATGATAGGATTATAATAATATATACAAACTAACTTCTGAAATGGCACGATTGTTTCCTTCCCACCCTCCTACCCCTCTCAAACAATGAGACGGCTTCTGCATCTGCTGTTTCTGGTTGTAAAAGGCAGAAGAAAAATACGAAATGTTTGTGTGTGTCCACGACATGCTCGCTCCTTTGAGAGCCTCGAACAGCCTGAACCACCCTGTCACATGGCCCGCTCAGAGCTAGGGTGGCTTCACGGCGCCCTTCCACGTCTGTTTTCACTGAGTAGCGTTCTAAGCAGCATCTGCCCGTCAGCGGATTTAGTCGAGAAGCCGCGCCACCTTCTGCCGCAAGGGAGGCAGCCTTGTCAAAGAGGCGCGGTGTGGGATGAAATAAGGCCACTGCTTCTTGGCAACTTTCCCGGACGTAACTAATCCTGCCTTTCCTGGGTCCTTGGAGCAGTTGGTCAGGACGGGCTTCCCACTCCAGTCCCCCGGGCCCGGGCGGCACAGGGCAGTCCCCGAGACCTCAGTCCTCGGTGTCGGGCTGGACGCCCAGGATGGCATGCAGCTCTTCCGGCGTGAACCCCAGCAAGTTCTGCAGGTCGCACACGAAGCGGTACACGTAGCGCTTCCCCGACGTCTTGTGGATGATATTCTTGTCGTAATAGTAGCGTAAGCCGCGACTCAGCTTCTCATAGTTCATCTTGGGCTTGTTCTTCCTCTTTCCCCAGCGGCGGGCCACCTTGAGTGGACACGGATGGGAAAGCGTTAAATCCCACTTGTCAGCTAAGAAAAAGTGAATGACTTACCCCCATCATGACTGTGACACATGAGAAGTTGGCACCTGGAAGAGGCCCACAGGAGGGTCAATCTGTCTTTCAATACACACCCCAGGGCATTGTGTCCCTCAAGCAAAGTCTCTGCTCCCCTACTCCCAGCTCTCTGTCAGCAAAACCTCCCCCTGGGAGCCAAGGTTAAGAACCAGGAGGGTCCTGAGACAAGGGAAAGTCTGGTGTCACCCACCCTCTTGGGTTCTCAATCCAACTACTAAAGCTAACAGCTGCTCAGTGGGATTCTGAGCCACGTGATAGACTCATCCCTAGTGCTTGTTACCCAAGAGAATCGGGGAGGTGACAGATTTCACTCTATGGTGCCAGTGACCAAGGGCTTTTCTCTATGTTGTTCTGGAGCAGTTGATATCACACCTGCCCTCAGCCTTCTCCTCCAGAAAGGGTGATAGACTCATCCCTAGTGCTTGTTACCCAAGAGAATCGGGGAGGTGACAGATTTCACTCCATGGTGCCAGCGACCAAGGGCTTTTCTCTATGTTGTTCTGGAGCAGTTGATATCACACCTGCCCTCAGCCTTCTCCTCCAGAAAGGGCACCTGGTTCCAACCCACCAGGGCTGATGCTGGTTCTGCCGAGGAGCAGGGAGACAAGCCAGAGAGTCCGTTCCCCCTAGTGGGCAAAGGCAAGTTTCCTAAGGCACTTTCAGATGGTCAACAGGGAACCTCAGTTTGCAGCTTGGGTCTTTTGCTGAGACGACAGAGCAAGATGGTGAATCTGTCCATTCATTGTCCATATACACAGGGGACCCAGGGAACACCGTACACCTTTATCAACAAAGCAATGACTCCTTTTCAGTCTTCCCAACAGTCCAGAATGCCTCATACAGAAACCTTATTGGCACTGGGGAACCTCATCTTGTGCCCAGAAAAGTGAATTTGTGAACCCAACGGGGTGAATCAGGTGTTGGAGCCCATCGATTCCCCAGGGCTCTGGCCATACCTCGTCGGGGTCAGCAAGCTTGAACTCCCATCCATCCCCGGTCCAGCTGATGAATGACTGGCAAGACTTGTCTGAGAGCAGCTCCAGAAGAAACTGCCACAGCTGAATAGGCCCACTGCCTGCGGGGACAGAGAGATGGGTCACACTTTTCCACAGACTGAAAGCACAAAAGGCCCTGGCCGTCCTAACCATACAAGCTGATGTGAGCGCACAGACCCAACTCTGAACCAGGTTCCAGCGAGAAGCTCCAGGTGTTGGAGACATTTACTAACTGCTTCAATGGGACGGGCTGGACACTCAAGGGTAATGCTTTCCCCCCACCCCCCACTCCCCGAAAAGAGGGTCACTTGGCCAAAATGCTCTTCCCCTTGGTTGCCATGTTTGTTCTTTCTGGAAGAAAGTTCAGGGCCACCAACACTTGGTATTGAAACTCCTCATCCTGTTTAATCATTCCTTACGTAAAAATGTTCAAGTTCATTTCTAGGAACACCCACTGGGGCAGCTGAAGGAGCATTTCTCCACAGATAAGCACACTACTCGTGGGGTCCCCTCCTGCCACTTCCCTGTCAGAGGACCATGGGGAAATTGCTTAATGGAGACTCAGCTGACTCAGTAGCCATCTGGGGTAATACTATGGCGTCACCGCCCCTGCCTGGTAAAGGAGGCTTCACAAAAGTGCTTTTGTGTACCTCTTCTCAATTAATATTTAGAACTCCCACCTCGTGCAAGTGTCACAGTAGCCCTGTTTTAAAGATGAGGAATCCAGATGAGTTCCCGGATCACGCACTCATCAGTGGAATAGGAGAAAAGCCTAGATGTTCTGACCCTAAGCCCCAACTTTTTCCACCAAACAGCTATGGGCTGTCACCAATAAAGGCATTACAATAAAGCACAAGGGACAGGCATTCTGGAACCAGATAGAGGTGCGTGACCATGGAGAACTGTCTACCTCTGAGCCAACTTCCCCATCTGTAAAATGGGTTCACATCACCAGCCCTGCCAGGCTGTCCTGAGGGCTACAGGCCACATGCCTAGTTAACCACACAGGACTGGCAGGCAACAAATGGTCTCTAATATAACCATCAGGGTGAAAACACTGACACGACAGCTGTTGATTTTCTTATCAGGCCCTGAAGTCCCACGTGGGAAAACTATGCTAGTTTTCACATGCTTTTTGTGTGTATTTTAATACATTTACGTGGCTGTTTGTTTTAGATGACAGAAAAAAATGGATGCCTATGTATCCTATTTTAACCTATCAAATTTTTTTAAGTAGGTATTTTTTTAATCCACAGTGGCTCCCTATGGTCAAAATATGGGGGCGAGGGGGAGTCACATTTAAGGACACACAAAGCAATGAAAACAAAAAGTCTTGGTATTTTTGCTAACACATGGAGATATCGGGTTCTAAAACAGCTTTAGTATTTGTCCCCTGCCTAGAATAGCTCCCACCCAAACCTCAAAAGCAGGTGGATCTTACAAGCAAGAAAAGGTAAAGAGTCCCTGTATTACTGGAGCTGGCCCTGTGGCCCCTCCCTAGGCCAGTTTACATTATTTGAGATTCCTGCAGCGGGTGAGTCAGGGCTGAAGCCTCCACAGCCCAAAGTCCCTGCTCCTCCTCCTCTTTAGAACATCTAGGTAAAGGGAGTGGCCTGACAATTTCCATCCACTCCACTGAGCTCTATGTACATGAAAATTCCTCCAAGGTTGGCCTGTTTGGAATTCAGAGATATCGCTAGCCATGCATAAAATGTGGATTGTAAATGTGACATGCTTAACCTAGAAGCACCCTGGATCAAATGGCACTGGGGCTAGGCAGGAAACAGGGGACGGGCCCAAGGAGAGCAGTGACCAGGCTCCCACGGGTGCACTCACCCGTGAAGCCAGCCAGGACAGCCGCAGGTATAACTGGTTTGCCTTGCTCCACGGGGTCACTCCTGTCTTGGATGTAGTCCTTGAAAGACATGGTCGGCTTACTGAGGCAGAGAGACTGGCTGCAGTCGTCCTCCAGGCTCTCGAAGGAAGGTACCCGCTGCACATCCAGCAGGGATGACTGGCTGCTCCAGGACTGCAGCAGCGGGTCGGTGCTTTCGAAGCTATCCGTGCCATTCTCGGAGGAGGCATGGTCTTTGGGCTTCCCTGGCAAAGAGAACCGAGCACCTACTTTGACCCCTCTAGGACATGGAAATGATCCAGGACTACTGAGTAAGAACCGCTGGCCAGTTGTGGGATTGGCCACAGTGGCAGGATCGGCCACAGTGGCAGCATCACCAACCACCCCAAATGCAACCATGCACCCTGCTGGTGTAGAATCATTCAGATATTTCAAAATGCTCTTATGCTCAGGTGCCTCAACCTAAGGATGGGCACAGTATACAAATCACCCCTTCTGTCAACAGTGGCATGGACAACATGTAGCTGCCTGCAATAGAATATGATACAGCAATGAAAAAGCACAAATAGCTGCTACATCCAACAACATGAGTGAACCTCAGACATAATGATGAGCAAAAGACAGATCCAAAAGAAAACACACTGTATGATTCCAACTATACGAAGTTCAACAACGGCACCAACTAACCCTGATGGTAAAAGTTAGCATGATGGTTTCTTCTTGGAGTGGGGATGCTATTGACTGGGAAGGGGTACAAAGGAGCCTTCCGGGGTGCTGGAAACTCCTCTATCTCCATCTGGGTGGCTGTTACACAAGTGTGTATACGCATGCACAGATTCAAACAGTTGTACAAGCTGAGATTTGTTCATTATATAAATGCTACACCTCCATAAAAAGCAATCTGTCACATTCCTACAGCATCTCCACAAAATATCCCACTGGGTGGAGGAATCTGGCCGCAAAAGCAGGGATTGTGCCTTATTTATTTAACACCCACAGTCCCTGTACCAGCACCTGAATCACATTAGGAGTGCGCCTATTACAAAGTCACTCAGAACATGGCCTGTCCTGTGACCTCCTTCTCTAATGGCTGGACACAGGGCAAATTTGTTATGAAGTTCCTATCACTGTCTGACTGTGGCTCTCAGCATCAAACCGACGGCCACGCTGAAAGACTCTTCTGATCTTACCAGAATTGTTGGTGAGCAAATTCAAGTTGCTGCCTGGGAAGTCCTGGTTGACGGAGCAGTAGTTGACGCTGACAGTATCAAGCCGAGACTTGGGGAACATCTGAAACTCCTGCTCGGAGCCCAGCCTGCTGGGTGCTGAGGACGGCGGACACATGCTGTCCAGGAGAGTGCCTTTGGCGTAGCTCTGAGCCTGCGTTCCATAGGGCGCCTGCTCCACTCCGAAACCTGAACAGAACCACCAACAGCAGAGCTCTGAAGTCAGTGCTAACATGATAACCAACCTGCAAAGGACATCACAGGTGCCTGCTCTGCACGCTCCAGCCTCTGCAGAACCTCGGTGCCGATGTGGCTCTGGTGGACCATTTGGCACGAAGTCCTCTTTTTCTCAATCCATTCATCTTCCCAACCATTAACCCCTTTTCCAAACTGACTGCTGCCGCTGGCCCCAGGACTCAGTGCTGTATTTCTGTGGCTCTTGTGCCTTCACATGACCCTCAGAATGACAGGGCTCACGGGCTCTTCCAGCTTCCGTGGAAGGTAAGGCTCAGAGAGACTAAGGGATTTGTCACACAGTATGTGACTCGTGAGGAGCAGAACCAGGCCGGAAAACCATGTGTTCAGATACAAGTCCGCATCCGCCTTCTCTGCCACCACACTGCTCCCACCTCCCTTCATCGGGGAATAACTTGTTTCTGGAGACGAAAGGAAGCTATCTCTTTGTCACTTTGACTCAAGCTCTGGCAAGCAGAGGGTCTCCCACTGCGCTATGCTTAGAAAGACCTGCGGAGCAGTGAACCCCGGGGCAGGGCGGGGGGTCTTCACCTGGTCTGAATGGTTGAGCTGGGGCCATCACCACCAAAGCTATTGTTCTGATGACCCCTCCCCATGCTGGCTCCGACTGACCACCCGGTAACCTACCCTCACCAGTACCCCTGACCAGAAGGAAGGACCCAGATTCCCCGACAGCACTTTAAACCCCTGAGGTCAGAGCAAGTTTACTACTGCTTCCCACACGCTCTGGGTGCCTGCCACCTCTTATCTGTTAAACCAGCTGAATTCCTGGTCACCTCCCTCTGCTCCTCACTCTCTAGCACGTGCCTAGACCAGCGCTGACCAATGGAAAGCTAATGCAAGCCACTCACGCAGTTTTATACCTGCTAGTGGCCACATGAGAAAAGCAAAAAGGGACAGCTGAAGTTAATTTTAATATTTTACTTGACCCAATATATCAATGATCATTTCAATATATAATCAATATGTTAAAAATTGTCAAGGAGATATTTTACGTTCTTTGTTTCATACTAAGACTTCCACATCATCTGGTGTGCATTATATCCTTGCTACGCATCTCAGTGTGGACCAGGTACATTTCTTTTTTTTTTATCTCAAAATTGAAAGTTTAATTAAAAAATAATCTGTTATGTTCAAATCACAATAATACATTGTTCAGTAATACATTGAACGTTTCAAAAGGAGAGAACAGAACTGAGGTTACCAGAGGGAAAGGGGGAGGAGGAGAGGGATTTAATGAAAAATTGGTAAAGGGCCACAAAAAATGATTACATTGTGTAATGTTGAATATACTAATTATCCTGATTTGAGCATCACATATTGCACACAGGTATTGATATTCAACACAGTACCCTATAGTTATGTACAATCAATTATGTTTCAATAATAAAAATTAAAGAAAAAAACAATAAAATATGTTGTGTTCAATTACTTAGTGCTGATTTCTTAGAATTCCAGAGAATGGAATCATTCTGCAATTTTCATGTTTGTTTATAATCTTTTTTTTTTCCTAGACTAATATACAGTTATTTCCCTGGGTTGAAGAGATACCACTGAACTATGATGTATACCCACAGAGGATATCGACAGAGGAGCTCTTGAACAAATTCATTTATATAAGATTCTCTAGTAACTATAAAATAGTTGTAATGTTATGTTGAATACACAAAATAATGAAAAAGAAACATAACCCTGATATACTAACACATGTTTTTCTGTATACTCCCTTCTAGTCTTTGTACATATGATTACATATTTGTAAACAGTTGTCTGTGTGTGTATAAAACTTTGTTCTGCTTTGTATGATAATATAATTAAGACATTTATCTGAAACTTTTTGCTTCTCTCTGGTTTCTTTTTTTCTGTTAAAAATATAAATGTGTAGGGCCGAGCCCGTGGCGCACTCGGGAGAGTGCTGCGCTGGGAGCCCAGTAGCGCTCCCGCTGCGGGTTTGGGTCCCACATAGGGACGGCCGGTGCGCTCACTGGCTGAGCGTGGTGCGGCCGGTCACACACACACACACACAAATATATATATATATATATATATAAATGTGTGCCTGTCTTTAGTCACTAATTCTGTATGCCAAGTCTATATATGACCAAAAAAAAAGACTAGAAGTATCTTCTATCATGAGAGAACGGTGGAGGGGGATGGTAGGTTATATCGTGACCAGGTACATTTCAACAAGAGCCGAACACCCATGTGTGGCCACCTGGTGGGACAGCATGGGTCTAGAATGGCCCTTTAGAGATTTCGTCAGAGTCCAAGTCTGGCGGGAAGACTTAAGCATGAGTGCTTAAGGGCAAAATCAGTTGGACTGACCTAATGTATTGCTGTTGATCCAATGAGGAACTGAGTTGAGGTGTGAATTTTCTTCATACTGATCGTCTGTCTTCTCTTGGTTTTCTGAAAAACAGACACATGAGACATAAGATAGCAGATCTAGTTAGTAAAAACTACACAGGAAAAAAGTTACTTTCTGAATTACTGTTAGATGGTTACTGCAGAGTGACTAAACTTGCTTAGTGTTTCACATTCAATCTGATGGTGCTCCGTGTCATTGTGTCTTTTCAAAAGACAAGAGACAGAAACACATTTTTCTAATAACTAGAATAAGTTTTCCAAAATGAATGACGTCATTGGCAAAGTTAAATTTTCTATTGCAAAATTTGAAAGATCTGGATTGTGTACTTAACTCGTTCCTATATTCAAGAAATAGGGAAATACTTATGAAATACCATCTGTACCAGGGGCTGGGAATAGAGCAGATTAATAAAATGGACTTACAGTCCACTGCTTCCAACCCAGGAATCTTCTCCAGGGCATGATAAAGTCTACAGTGCTGTGGGAGATTGTAACCACATGCTTGAGAACTTTGAAAGGGACAAGGTTTGCCTTCTCTGTGTATGTGTACTTATTACAAACACGCTCAGTCACATATGCGAGTGTACTTCCAAAAGTTTATGGAAAAACAGAATCGAAAGATAATCTTTCCATGAACTTTTGGAAGTACCCTCATATATCTATAAATCCAAACACACCCAAACTCACATGCCCAAATAATGGCAAAACAGACCCAATTTGCTAATAAACAGATTTGCCAGAAACTGGTCAGAGAAGATCTGTCCAAGATCAGAGAAAATTTTAGGGTCTTTAAAAATAAGTTTTCCTGGCCCTCTGAAGCCGTAACTAAATAATAGAGTGGGCGGTTGAATCCTAGGTCTTTTTGAGATTCTGACTCTATAGCAGATGTACAAATTTGTGTTTAAAATCAGTTAAATGGGAAGTACTTCCTCAAAGTTTACAAATGTGCTAATTTTCTTACATTTTTTAAATTAAATTTTCCCTATTGTAATTTTTTTTTTCTAATTCAATGTATTTTAAACATTGGTCCCACTGCTCTTTTAGATTCTGAATCAAGACTTTCTCTATACTTGGTGAGATTTCTGTTGATAAGTGGTCATTTTCTTTACAATATGTCAGTGTATAAATACATATTAATTACTTGTTTAAAAACATAAACACCTCCCCCCCACCTCAAATTCTCTGTGCTGGATTGTATTTGGAAAACTTACTGTAAAGTTCACAGAGTGTATCTGAGTAAAGGCTCCCTTTCATTGAGGCTGACATTTCTTTTGGCTCTGTAAGGTTAGCTCACAGAACACGGGAATTTTTGCTGGCCTACACATCTGAGTCAACACGGACTCCCATGACGAATGCAGTCTGGCAATAGCGACAATCCAATGACTCAGGCTACTGCCTTATGGCTATACTTGATGCTACACACACATGCACGTACTGCGCGCACACACACACTCTTACTTAAGTGGACTGAAAATCTGTAATCACCACTGCATACGTGACTCACTTGAGTGGCATTTTGAGGCAATTTAGTCTACATCATTTGAAATGCCAGCCCTAAGGGTGAAGACCACCCACCTGACTCCTCCCCTCCCCCGTCACTCCCTTGCCACAGCTTCCCTCAACAACAGGGAGCCAAGTCATTCAGCTGGTACCTTTGATCATCTGCTCCAGATGTTCCCAGAGAATGTCGCCAACAAAGTCAGGTGCCAGCTCCAGAAAGCGCTCCTTGCCAAGGTTACACAAAACTTGGCCGTTCATGCCAAACCTCTGGAGATTGACGTTTACCAGACTGAACTCGTTGGTGGCCCAGAGAAGCCACTGGCACACCTGCTGCTCGTTCCACAGCCAGGGGTCTACCAGGGAGGAAGAAAAAGCAGAATGCTTGAGGTAAAAAAAAAAATGGAGCAACTGTGAGACCCGTCACCCCCAATTTATTCACATAGTCCAGACATACACCAAAACCAATGAAATGAGCAAGACACCATTCTGACACGACCCAGGGGAATTCTAAGATGATCTCTCATGACAATTCCTTCTAATACAGATTTAATGACTGCTAAATTAAGTGTTCAGTTAACTGGGTTGAGATAAAAAGGGCTCAGGTTAACTACATGTATGCTACTCTTTGCAAGACATCCTGAACAAAAGTGTAAAAAATAAGTCAAGATCGCAGCTATCAAATTCGTTCTTCCGGCACCAGGCAGACTCAGAAAAGCAGCACTTACTCTTTGGGATGCCGAGGCGGCGCTGCTCCTTTTTGAAGCCACTGAAGGTAGCTTTTAAAGCCTGACTCATCACAGCTTTGCTGCATGGAGTTAACAAAGGCAATTCACAGCTGGTCGAGTCTAGAAAGAAACACCACCAGGACATCAGGACTTCAAGTTGACAATATCCAATGAAGAGGTAGGAGAAAAATCTTAGTTTTCAGAAAAATTTTTGATCCCAAACCTTAACATGATTCCTTAAAAAAAGTGTAAATATTAACAAAAAAAGTCGTTTTTTTTTTGACTGAAATTAAAAAGATATTCAGAACTACACTTCTGTAAAAAATCTAAAACGAAACTCAGGTTTTATTCTATTTTGCAAAGCTTCATAAAGCAGTTATGAATAGGTAAGATTTCTATCTAAGTCTATTTTAAAATTTTAGACAATGAAAGGAATTGCACAGTTTTTGGTCAAAAGGCTTAAGGAACTGGTAAAGGGACTCAAAAATCAACTACATTGTATATTCATAAAGTAAAATCTAAAAAAAAAAAGGCTTAAGGGATTGTAAATGCATAATTTGGAAGTTACTTCCAGTAAACTAAGCAGCAGGTGCAGAGACATGAGTACAATCTGAGCGTAAAGCTCTCAGCCCTGTAAAGTAGGCACGCCTTTCTTTTTTGCTGAAAAACTGTCTTCTCTGGATACATTGAGCAATTTCAAGAATGATAAATGACTGTCACACCATGCTATGCTTACGCAAGTGTATGTGTTTTCATTAATTTTCTGGGCTGTATTTTCTACCACCTACTTCATATGACAGAGTAATCTCTGGAATGTTTCCAACTAATAACTCTATCACAGTAATTGCAGAGACATTATCTGACATGCCATTCCTTTAAAAAGAATAAACAATGACATTAAGAACTACAGAAATAAATACAGATGGGTAAAGATTTCCAAGAATAATTTGTTGCCCCAAAACTCGGGGTGGGGGAGGATGACTTAACTAAGGAGGAAAACCCAGAATTAAAAGTTGGGGTGCATCTTAACATCCACTGTTTTATGTCTGTTTTGCAGAGTAGACCAGGGAGATGAGGACCACTGCTAGCTGAAAATTTCCATAATGGGAATCTCAGGGATTCCTCTGCAGTTTACTAACAAACAGCAGCTCCCTGGGGTGCGTCTGGCACGTGAATCAGGTTCACACAAAAGGAACAATGCCCCCTCCCAGGTCCAGAACTTCTATGTGACTTTTCATACCAAACATTTAAGATCCCAACATTCACGGACTGCCATCTCTTAATTAACTGAGCTACTTAGGGAAATGGTGCACAATTTGTCAAGTCTGAGGAACAAGTTACCATGAGAAATTGAGTCCAAGCCTGTGGGCACTTCTTGGAGCGTTTGCTCTTCATTCAGTGAGGGGAAGACTGCAAACAGGGACCCGTCGAAAGTGTCGAAGGCTGGCTGGCGCTGCAGGAATGGATGAAGAGAAAATGGAAATATGATAGTAAAACTTACTCCATTACCTACTTTAAAAGCGGGCTATGGGAATCTCACCAATACACCCTGATTAAACTAGCAACTATAAAGCAACGCATGGAATCAACCAATCAGCACTCAAAACAGACTTCTAAGATGTCAAAGTGACTGAGCCGATTCTGTTTTACTCTGGATTATTTAATTACCCTCACAGAGTCAGAATGGCTGGGAATTTATTTTACTGGCCTCATCAACTTAAATTAATAAATTAAAGAAATCTAAAAATAACAGAATCTTAGAACAGTGCCAGGAGAAACCTCAGAGATCCCTTTTCCCAATACCTGGCCCTCCTGTTACATCAGAGAAAAATTTGATTAGGTTGTGTGTACATGAACAATGACTCTTGAAAAGGCAGTTTTAGCACAATGAATTTAAAAGGAAAGGCAAATGACTGGATGCAAACTGAAAATCAAACAATGAAATAAACTACTTTATCTTTGGAAGCATTTATTTTGAAATGTTTACAAGGAAACAATTTAAACTAGAGATGTTTTTTCTCATCAATTCCAATGATTCACAAAAGAGTAATACACAAGAAAATTCCTTAAGTTTTCATTTCATAAAAGTAAAGTGTGCTAAAAAGAAACTCCCCTCTTCCCCCAAATCATCTACTGGGGAAAGATTTCCAAAGGAAATAGGCTTAAAGTTAAATAAGCTGTAGTGTAGGGGAAAGAAGAGGAGAGATACACATAGAAAGATAAAACCTTATACTGTGTCGATTTCTGACAATCTCACATAACATTTATGAAAGAAACAGGCTTTGTGTAAGACACATTTATAAGAAACAGATATCTTGATTCATCATTGCCTAACTGGTTGAGGAGAGCATGAAGAAAGATTATATGTTTCCAACATAAACTGGAAATCCCATACAATGACCTATCTGTTGAGTCATCAATAAAAAAATGTGTAACATATTTACAAATAAAATTTGTGTGCTTTCTTTCTAGAAATGCAGAACAATGAATGGTAAATTGCAGAAGAGGACAGACAGAAGTTGGGAGGCCTGCCCTCCAAAATCCAAGACAGTGATGATATCCTGAAATCTAGGAGGGAAAACCAATTAAGCAAGTGTAATATACTCATCTGGATTTATAAACTACTTTAGAGCAGAGCTAATTTTGCTGAACCATCCAGCATATTTTAAGACATGCCTTTCCTGACTGTAAGTTCTTTTTTTAAAACCAGGAAGCCAAAGAACAATGCAAATCCGTACTTCGTATTTCAACACATCAATTTCAGCAATGACTGTTTCTTCTCCAAATCTAGGAATTGCATGAGCATCATCAATTTTTTTTTTTTAATTCATAGAAGGGCTTTTCTTAGGGGCGTGGTTTCAACTTAATACCATAGTTTCTTGTACAGTTTCTGCCACACTTTTAAAACATCTGAGCAAATCAAACAAGAAAACTCACTAGCCTGAAGTTTGATGACCTTCATAATACTCTAGAAAGACCTGTGCCGAGTTTTGGCTGTTTGGGCTACATCAGACAAATAACCAGATTTACAAAGGAAAATGTAAGGTCAGAGATATATCATCATTATGCAAGACATGCAGCTTTGAGGAGGCCAATTTTAAAATCACTGCTTCTGAACATGTTTACTACATGATGCTAAGAAACAATCAAATCTTGCTATCACATTTGGAAGAGGCAAATGGAAAATTACCAGTTTGTGTTACTAAAGAATGTTCCCAAAAGGAATTATGATAGAAGCTACATGAAATTTGTTTATGCAGCAGAGATGGTGCTTACATCTTTAATCTGTTTTTTTGGTTTACATAAACAGGCCTGCTTTGTGCCAGTAAGAACAGGCTGCCTACAACCCGTGGGCAATGCCCCTTCCGATAAAAGCAGCAGTAGTTGTCTGTTTTTCCTGGGCTCTTTCATTAAGGATCTTAAACAGCTTTCCCATCACCCAAGGAAACTCCTGGGGGGATAGAAAAGGCAGTAGAGATATCTTCTCTGCCTGTTTTATTGAGAATCATAGGATTTTTCATCTGGAATGAACCTCAGAAATATATTACAAAGTTCTCACTATCTACAAATTAAATCGTTCCCTATCTTGGAGGACAAGTAGAATAAGATCAACATACCCATTTTATAGACTAGAAAACTGAGGCCCAGAGAGAGTAAGCCAATAGTCCAGAGTCACAGAGCCAGCAAATTAAAAAGCTAGGGCTAGAACCAGTCTTCTGGAACCCAGCCCATCATTTTTTCTCCTAGAGATTGAGTTTTCCAAATTTTAAAGAAAAATTTAATTAAAACTTGCTCACTCACCTTGAGTGTTCCTCTGAAACTGTTAGCCACAGGGGCTACCTGGTCCATGTTCTTGATTCCAAAATCGCCAAATTTTAAAGAAAAATTTAATTAAAACTTGCTCACTCACCTTGAGTGTTCCTCTGAAACCGTTAGCCACAGGGGCTACCTGGTCCATGTTCTTGATTCCAAAATCATTCATCTTAAGAAAGAAAAAAAAAAAAGAGTCAAAGAGGCAACCAATTAGGTACATTTGGAAGAAGTCATCATTGGTGACATCCAGACTTGATCCTGGCAGAGTTCTACAGATAACGGGTAATTCAAAACTGAATGCAGGAACTCTTATTTACAAGGCTTTCCTCCCAAAGGTCTCAAGGAGAAAGTATTTCTTAGTATTAACAACGGGGTATGCAATTTAGGTAATTAAATAGGTAAGCTGCTTCCCCACTGAATTCTTCTTAGATAAGATGCACAGATAAAGTCACTTTTTGGCTGGAAGGTCAGAGCCTCCTTGCTGGGTTAGCAAGGAGGACTGTCATTCTTTTCATTGACATTTCCACATCAACTTAGGCGAGGGCCTGGGGGTTGCCAGCCAGGGTGTTGGGCCACCTCCTGTCTTCATGGGGCACAGTCAGCTCCACCTGGGAGCCTAAGGTCAGCTGCAGGGGTCACCTGTCCTGGCAGCTCCCATTGGATCCAGATCCAGAAAAACATGCTGGAAGGAGTCTGGGAAACCCCCCTGTCTTCCCCTCCCCTCTCCGAGTTGTGAGGAAGCACACACCCAGGCAGGGGAGAAAAGGGATAACTTAAGGCCAAAACCTCTTGCGTTGTCCCAGATCCTCCTGCTGCAGTACAGAGCTCAAAATACTTCTGCTTTGTGTGTTGCTCAGCTGTGCATTTCTTCAAGAGGAAGTAATTCCAAGTACAAATCTGCCCCACTTGCTTTGACGGACTCTGGGCTTATAGTAGACCTGTGCTAACCAATATGGTAGCCACTAGCCACGTGTGGCTACCAAGCACTGGACATGTGGCCAGTGTGAATTGACATGTGCTCTCAGTGTAAAATACCCACTAGATTTCAAAGACTTAGTAGAAAAAAGTAAAATATCTCAATCATTTTTATATTTACTGCATGTTTATATAATATTTTGAATATATTAGTTTAACTAAAATATATTAAAATCAATTTCAACTGTTTTACTATTTTTAACATGGCTATGAGAAAATTTAAAATCACATATGTGGCTTGCAATTGGATGATGGTATAATAGACTGAAAACTTTTTTGAGGCCCTAAAATGTAATTGTTTGGCCAGGTAAGTTATATATCAATACGTAAGAAAGGTTCTTAGATGATACCGCGGGGGTATCTAAAAAAAATAGAGTAACTAAAACTCACTTTCAAATAACCCATGTTAGCACCTGTGAGAGTAACCTTTACCTCCAGGGCTGTTCCTCACCCTTCACGGCCACGGAACCGAAGACCTAGAACGAAGCTCTTTGGAAGCACCCCTGATTGCCCACCCCATAATCTCCACTGGATGCCCCCACCTGTTACAATCAAGAACTTCAAGTAATTAAAGTACTGTTCAACTGACAGACCTTACTAGATAGGGCAATTAGCATATTCTCACGGAATTAATTTCCATCTGTGCTTTCCTGTTTTCTCTTTATGATCAAGGTGTCTAAACCAGAGCTCCCGTCAACCCTGCCACACACACCACTTGGCTAAAAAGGCAGCAGCGTACGTGAGAGGCACTAGAAAGGGCTGTTCAAACCTCAGAGAGCAGGGACTGATGATGGCAACCAATATATGACAGTCCTATGGGAGCATGGGGGAGGGGGCGTCCTGGCTCAGACAGGGCCACGTTTGCTCCTAATCTCCACTTGGCAGATAATGTCACTCACATTCACTCGAGAATCAATACTCGCTCCTACTGATGGCTGCCACCGACAGAATGCCTAGTCACCAAAGGCTAAGCCCCAGCCAAAGGACCATACATTCCCACCTCCTGGAGGCTTCTTGCATTCCTGAGAGGTGGATGTTACACCACCTTACAGTGAAGCAATGCAGCTGGCACATCACACAACTACTGAGTGGGCCAATGAGGACACCACGAAGGGGCAGAGTGGAGATAAACCCCAGGGAGCATGGGCCGCAATCCTGAGACCCTGCACTATGCCAGCAGAACAGGAATGACGGGGAGTGGGCCCTTCCCCACCAAATGCTGCGAGAGCTGAGCATACAGATTTTATCACGCTAGGCCCTTCTCACTACTATCTACCATGTGAATGCTGCTGAATTTAGAGCTCGCTGTCATCCATCAGGAGCAAAGAAGTCCTGTTACCTGTTGATTAAATAAGCCTTTAAGCACAAGGCCTAAATGACAGACATCTTGGTATTGCCAACAACCCCTCCGGAGCCTGATGGGTCAGCTCCGTTCCTCCCTTCAGTTGGTTTCCAGACTGTGATGGACAGAGCATGGACGTGGAAGGCAATGGAAAATCTTCGCCCAGCTTTTGTGTACAAATACCAGGAGAAAAGGCAGCCTACTAACCACTCCCACATAAAGAGCTGTAATTACTAGCTACAGAATAGAATTCTTTTGTTGTCCGGCTTTTAATGAGTTTTGTAAAAACCATGTGGAATTAAAGTGCTCTACTAAATGGTTTCAGGCAGACAAAAAAGTAATCAAATTTAACTTCACTTGTGCTACTCAACATGGCTTGTTAAGGTGGCAGACAGGCCAGGTGTCTCCACATAAATTAGTTTCAAGTTTAGTCCCTTTTGGTGTTGCCTGATTGATCACTGCTTTTGAACAACAACAATAAAAAAAAAAAAAAAAAAAAAAAAAAAAAAAGGGAAAATGGCAAAAATGTAAGAGCTGGTTAAATTAGAAAACAAGGAGAATTTGCCCGACAACAGTATCCCGTACCGAACAAGTAAGCACTTACGTAAGATTAGATCACAGGTTTGTATTTAGATAAATTTGGAAAGAACAAAAGAAAACCTGTAACACACTTTTGAAGCTTTTTCGCTAGGAAAGCGATCAGTTTAGAGAGATGAATGACTAATCCCAGAAATGAGTATTTGAATATTTCCCTGCGGGGCGCCCCGTGCTAACATTTACTGTACCGTGATATTGCTCAGAATTTTAATAAAGCTTAACGTGGAGATTTATCTCCCTGATTGGTGGTGGTGTGGGCAGGCAGATAGCTCACGGGAGCTTCCATTGTGTGGAACAAACAATCTCTTACTGTTGAATTAAAATAAATTACTCCTACCTCCGCAGGGAACTGCTCGCTTCGCTTTCTAAATACGTAGCACATCAACTACTATTTTAGGCTACCCTGAAATTGAGTATCGGCTAACAAAAAAATCTCATGCGCTTAAAAAAAATTATGTACATAAAAACACACAACCCAAACACAAACACGCAAACGCTCACGTTTGCCACTTCATTCGGAGGATTTAGGAACGAGAAAATAAAGGCAGTCCGGCGCATCCAGATCCCCACTTCCGACAGGTTCCCCAGGCTCGCCCCACAGGACCGAGAGGCCCCCGGCCCGGGCCCTGGACGTGGCCGAGCAGGTGACCGGGGGGCCCAGCGCTCGGCACGTTTCGGGGAGCCGCAGCCTCCCAGGTGTGTTAGGCGTCGGGCGTCCGGGTCACTTCGGACACTGTCTCCTGCGCCCCCAACTCCCTTCGCGAAATCCGGACCGCTGGGGAGCCCACCGGGCAGGACGCCCCGCCAGGCCCACGTTTCCTTTTGAAAACAAAAGCAAGTGGAACCAGCCAGCGCGCCCCGCCCGCGCCGGCCACTCGGTGACCCCGGGGCAGCGGCTCAGCGCCACCCCGAAGGCCACTCGGGAGCCGGAAGGCGAGCCGGAGCGGCACTCGGACGCGCGACCCTCGGGTCCTCGGAGCG